>NC_050534.1:2621629-2629242 GCF_002922805.2 Oryzias melastigma
AATGGAATGGTCTCACCAAAATGGATGTGGTTGTGGTTTCCTCCCTTGGTCCAGCTTTTTGTAGGTAGGTTATCCTTTTTAATTCATTCTGGGGTCCCTCGTAGCCTTCCCCAGCCTTTTGTCTTATTCCTCCATCTGACCGGCCGGCGACGCCCCAAACTTTTCTCTTTTTATTTCCTTGCTGGTGACTCCGCTCACTTCCTCCAGAATTCACACAATACAACATAAAAATTCTGCACAGTATTTATAAAAACAGTTTCTAATACTTTTCGAGCATGAGTATTTTCAAACCCCTGTGGACTTAATTCATATTATTCTTTTTTTTATTTTGTCCACTGGATACTTTTGTGGCAATGCTACATATCCCCCCCTCCTGCCGGAGGCATCTAGGGAAAAACACCATAGTATTTTTTAAGATTGACCACATGCACTGTATCCTCTTTGTTTGGTGGGTTGCCCCAAGAAACTCTATAGTTAACAGGCCCTAACTTTTTTACTATTTTAGCTGGTCCTTCCCACCTAGGCGCTAGCTTTGCAGAAAACTGTTCAGATGCTTTGGAAAGAGGGTGTGACCTGACCCAGACTAAGTCGCCCGGCAGAAAGTGCGCATCTTTCTGGCGGCTATTATAATACTTAGCATGTCTAGCCTGGTGCAACCCCACTCTCCTTTGAACTTCATCCGCCAACTGTTGTTGTCTCTCTACTACACTGTATGCAGCGGGTTGTTGCGGTGATGAAGGTTTATAGATTAACCTCTGCAGCGGTCCATGCAGACTTCGTCCCAGAGCAAGCTCAGCTGGAGTTTTTCCAGTGGTCTCTTGCTGTCCGTGTTGAGAGCAAAACGAAACTCTGCAATCCACTGGTCCCATGTATTGTGTTGTTGTCCAACAAAAGAGGCAATCATTGTTTTTATAGTTCTGTTGATGCGTTCTGTCAGGTTAGTTTGTGGATGATAGCTTGTGGTTAATTTTTGCACAACACCCCATGTATTACAAAGTCCGGACAATAGGGTACTTGTAAATTGTGGCCCTCTGTCTGACACCAAAAACTTTGGCACTCCCCAACGGGTGAAGATTTCTTCTCGAAAGATCTTAATAAGACGAGGAGTCTTACTGTCTCTCAACGGGAACATTTCAACCCATTTGGTGTAATAATCCACAACCACTAGAAGAAATGTGTTGGACTTTTTACTTCTGGGGAAAGGTCCCATGAGATCTACTCCTAACATCTCCCCTGGTTGGGTGACAGTGGGGTGTTGTAGCATGCCAGAAGGTCTGGAATTGTCTGGTTTGTACTTTTGGCATGTCACACAGGCTTTAGTATGTTCCNAAGGTCTGGAATTCTCTGGTTTGTACCTTTGGCATGTCACACAGGTTTTAGTATGTTCCCACACGTCTTTTCTTACACTCGGCCACCAGGCCACTTCCAAAACCCTCAGGAGAGTTTTTAGTAGGCCCAGATGTCCTCCTAGAGGGCTGTCGTGGAAATATTGAAGAAACTCAGGAACCAAGGCTTGTGGCACAACTACCTGATGTTTTTCTCCTTTGTCACCCAAAGGAACTTTGCGGTACAGTACCCCTTGATGTTCTGTGAAACTGATGCGATCTGTGGGTAGTGCTGTTGTGGCTGTAGTTCTCTTCATCTCTTGCACTTTTGAGTCTTGGTCTTGCACTTTAGCAATGTCTGCTAAAGTGGTTGGCAGGATATAGGAATTTTGTGGAGTTATGGCCAGGCAGGAAGATGGCTTAATGACAAAGGGTTTATATATACGCGATAAGGCATCCGGAGCTGTATTAAAACAACCTTTGCGATAATGAACCTTAAAATGGAACTGCTGCAGGCGTAATATCCAGCGTGTCAGGCGTGATGTTGTTTTTGGACAGTTAAAAGCCCACGATAGTGCTGCATGATCGGAGTATACATCAAACTCTCTCCCCTCCAGATAGTGACGCCACTTCTCCACGGCCCAGACCACCGCCAGGCACTCCTTTTCAGAGGTGGAATAATTTCTTTCTGGACCTCGGAGGGCTCTGGAAGCGTAAGCAATCACCCGCTCGCCTTCCTCTCTCTCCTGGGTGAGAATGGCACGAGGCCTCCGTCACTGGCATCCATGTGAACTTGGAAAGGAAGTGAAAGGTCTGGTTGAGCAAGCACGGTTGGAGATTTTAGAGCCTCTTTTAGAGTGTCCATGCTAGCCTGACATCCATCAGTCCAGTTCCACTCAACTCCTTTTTTCTTTAGGTGGTTGAGAGGAGCAGCAATGTCAGAGAAGTGAGGAATAAACTTGTGATACCACCCGGCAAGGCCCAAGAAGCGTTGAAGAGCTTTTACATCAGTTGGTGTTGGGAAATCTGAAACAGCTCGAGTCTTGTCAGGGTCTACTTCCACACCTTTTCCAGAGACAATGTGGCCTAGAAACTTTAGTTGTCTTTTGAAGAAGTTACATTTTTTCATGTTCAGGGTTAGGTTGGCAGCATGCAGGCGTTGGAACACACTAGACAAGTCTCTCAGGTGGTCTTTTTGAGTTTTTGAGTAGACAATGATGTCGTCTATATAGACGAAACATGTCTTTCCCCTCAGCTCCCCTAAGACTTTCTCCATGAGACGTTGAAAAGTTGCAGCAGCATTCCTTAGTCCAAACGGCATACATTTAAATTGGAAGAGTCCAAGAGATGTGATGAAAGCGGTTTGTGGCTTACTTTGTTCTGCCATGGCCACCTGCCAGTAACCTGACTGCAAATCTAAGGAGCTAAACCAGGAGGCGCCATCCATGGACTCCAAGATATCATGGATTATAGGCATTGGATATGCATCAGGTAAGGTCTTGGCGTTTACTCGTCTGTAGTCCACGCAGAACCTATAGGATCCATCTGGTTTATCTACGAGGACCACAGGAGATGACCAGGCTGACTGGGATGGTTCGATTATCTCATCCTTTAACATTTTGGCCACATGCTCTTCAATTATTTTCTTTTTCACAGGAGACACTCGATAGGCTCTGGATCTCACTGGAAGATTGTCTTGTAAGAAGATGGTGTGCTTCTCAACATTGGTCTTTCCCAGAACACCAGAGGTGACTGTGGGCCAGTCATTCACAAGTTGTTGGAGCAGTTCAGGGGAATCTGTGTCGTAGTTGGAAATTGGGTCAGAAGTCCCAACAGCCCCCACAGGAGGAAGCTCACCAGGGCGCAGGGCATAGTAAATATGAGCAGGAGAAAGAAAAGATGGTATTGCTGTTTTGTTCCACTTTTTGGGAACTTTGGCTGGTGAGATGAATGAATGGTAGATGTATCTTTGGTCTTTCTCCAGGCCATAAGTATTTTTGGCCAGATTGAGAACGGCCCTGGACTTGGAAAGAAAATCCAGACCAAGGACTAGTGGAAAAACAAGATGGTCATCTTTCATCACATGCACTGTCACAGGCCACTGTTCTCCATGCCATTCGAGACCAACAGTTTTCTTGCCCAAAGCCTGGTGAACCGTTCCATCCGCCATCACAAAACGCTGTTTTTCTGAAGGTTGAAAATTCTCTTCTTCTCTGGAAACTTGCTTCCAAAGGGTGTCCTGCATAAGTGTAAATGAGCTACCTGTGTCCACTACAGCTTCGCCCTCAAACCCTCTGATGGAAATTGGAACAATTAAAAGGTTGGGGTCTTTATTTTTAACAAGTCTTTGTTGCACAACAGTGACCCCTACTGCACCTTTTTGGAAGGGTTTCCTCTCAGAGGTTTTCTTGATGGGTTTTTCAGAATTGGCATGCACTTTCTGCCAATATTCTCGGGCCCCCATGCAATCCTTCTCAACCATGGCTCCTATTTTGACGAGCTGTGCTACTGTGGAGACAGTCCCTCTTAGACAACCAGCAACTTTTGGGTTGATGTTATTGAGAATGCGTTGCACAATTTCTTCTTCTGTCATCTCTCGCTTCCACTTCAAACATAAAGCTCGATAATCATAAGCAAAGTCTCTGAGACACTGATCTGGTTTTTGTACTGTTGTTCTTAATTTTTCCTCAACCTCATTCAAATAATCAGAAGCAAGGAAAGCAGACATAAATGCATGTTTGAATGACGACCAGTCGTGCACAAGAGCTTTTGTGGCTTTCCACCAGCTGAGAGCTGGTCCCTTTAGGACTGCAGACAGGGCTCCCAGCAACTCATGGTTGGATAGAGGTCTAATATCGAGATAGTTTTCACATTGTTCAATGAAAGTGAGGACAGCAGATGAATCACTAGAGGTCCCGAACGTAGGAAAGTCCATCCTAACAGGTGGTTTTGGATAGTATGGAGCTGCACCAGGCTGACTAGAAAAAGAGGAGTGATGAATATTAGTTGGAGGTGTGGGGCTGACATCTGTGGAAACAGCTATGGTTCTTTGTACAATGGGAGTGCTAGTGGTTCTGAATTTTTCAAGCTGTTTTTTCCATTTTTCATCTCTGCGCAACATACAATTAACTACATCCTTCTCCAGTTTTTCTATGTTAGAAGTAAACATCTCTTCTAGCTTAGCAAGACTAGCATCAACATAATCCCTGAAACTGCTTTCTCTGTTAAGGGAGCTGGTCAGTGTGTCTCTAAAGTGAACTTCTAATTTAGTAATTTGTTCTTTCAAGCTGGCAACATCCTGAGCTATTTTTTCATGATCCGTTTGTGCGTTAGGATCCAACTCATTATCTCCAGTTTCAACATTGTCATCACATCCCTCAGGATATACATTTTCAGCATCACCATCATCATGATCAACTGGTACAGGATCATCAACATTTTCACCAGCACTGTCTTCATCTTTATCATCATTCTCATTTAAATACAAAGAATTTAGCAAAGAAGTTATTTTACTAGCAGAGTTACCTCTTCGCGTGACAAACGGACCCGCAGTTAAATTTAGGTCATCTAAGACATGACTGGTGCCTGGCACAGCAACAGGTGCAGTCAGTTCATTTACCTCCTGACATTTTGAAGTTGCCATTATTCTTACCAAAAATGAAACTATGTAAATAGTCCTATATTGAAGGAAATTAGCTCCCCATACTGGCCACCATATGTAACGAGTTGCATGAATTACACTCTTTACCTAAATCAGGGTTTAACTAATTTCCCTTTTTAATCAACACAAACTATTCAAACAAATAAACACATATTCTTTAAATTCCCCCCCCAAAACAAAATGAAAAAATTTCCTCTTATTCTTTTCAGTCTCTTTAGGCTATTTAGTCTTTCTTCCAGTGTTCATGTAAAATTCCAGCGTCCAAAAAAATATAGATCCACCAGGAACAGAAGTCCAAAAAAAGAAAAAAATGGAATAGTCTCACCAAAATGGATATGGTTATGGTTTCCTCCCTTAGTCCAGCCTTTTGTGGGTAGGTTATCCTTTTTTAATTCTTTCTGGGGTCCGGATAAAAGGGTCTCGGGGTCCGGACCCGGACCGCGGTCCGCCAGTTGGAGACCCCTGCTCTATTGGATATTCTCATGAGTTACAAATGCTGCTCTCCTGCGGTTTTACTGGGTATTGGCAAGAATCATAGATGCTGCCCTCTTGTGGCTTTACTGGGTATTGCCATGATTTACAATTGCTGCCCTCTTGTGGCTTTACTGGGTATTGCCATAAATAATAGATGCTGCCCTCTTGTGGCTTTACCGGGTATTGCCATGAGTTACAGATGCTGTCCTCTTGTTGCAACTACAGTACGACATAAGTGACAATACGGTTCGATGGAACTCAACAAATATTTTTGAATACTGAACAATTAATTAACCTTGACATCATTTTGTACAGTTTACTCATGCATGTAAATGGAAAACACAACATGTTGAGTCAAAACGCACGTAAATGGAAAAATAAATAAATAAATAAATAAATAAATAAATAAAAATAAATAAGTACGATTGTAATAGAAAGAATTCTTTAGGAATGTTGTTCATGTTTCTGATTTTAAAAGGGGAACTTGAGAGGCGGTAACCAAAAGTTGCGTCACCACGTCAGCGCGGCTGCAGGCACGTAGTTATTTGGACGTGGCGCGGGAGAAAAGGTTCTGATCGGACACGTCAACAGGTAGACGAGCGTTGGGGCCGTTCCTTAAACCTCGCGGAGCATCTTTAAAGGCATCTAAAAGAGTGGAGAGGCAGCTGGTAAGATGCGGAAATACGCGAATGGGTGGGGTGCTATTGATCAGCTGTGTGCTGCGGTGTCAGATCAGCTGTTTGTCGCGTGTCAAATACTTTTCCAGATGTGAATTGTTTGTAAATCAATGCTATGTTAAGTTACTTTCTTGTTCTAATTTATTTTTTGTCTATGTAAATTCTTGCAATATTGTTGTTTAAAATCTAACAATTTATAGTTATTTGTTAATTGTAACAAAAAATTCTCATTGTAATTTCTGTGTGTACAGGTTTTTCACCTTGATTGCTTCCACCTTGATAACTCATAACAATACTCACAAATTAAGGAAGAAAAAAAAGAGAAATCATTCCTAAAGAAGAAAATTCAAATAAAACAGTTAAAAAAATTATGAGTCTGGAGTCATGACTGGAGTCCTGCTATTCCTTCCATTTGATGCCTTCCCCTTCAAGTGGGGTAAAAGGACTTGACACAACATTTAAAAACTATATTTTTTAATTAGGCTACTTTTCTCATTTTTTCAGGTGGCCTATTAAACAAAACAATAATAATTTACCTACGCATTGCAATTTTGTTTATTTTGAGTTGATTTTCCTCTGTGAATTTTTTATCTATTTTTTTTCGTCTCCACCATTTTTTTATAGCATGCCCATTTCTAACATTTTATCCATGAGGTTTATACATGAACAAAGGGTAAAAAATAAAAATAAAAACTTTTTTATCCCAGTTATTTTATGCAATCTGTGGTTTTACCATTGACTGTAAAAATAATAAATATTCTTATATACAGTCTATGGGTTTTACACATTCGTTCACACATGAAAATGCTAAAGATTGGTATGCTCTATTGGATATTCTCATGAGTTACAAATGCTGCTCTCCAGCGGTTTTACTGGGTATTGGCAAGAATCACAGATGCTGCCCTCTTGTGGATTTACTGGGTAGTTCCATAAATAATAGATGCTGCCCTCTTGTGGCTTTACCGGGTATTGCCATGAGTTACAGATGCTGTCCTCTTGTTGCAACTACAGTACGACATAAGTGACAATACGGTTCTATGGAACCCAACAAATATTGTTGAATACTGAACAATTAATTAACTTTTCTCATTTTTTCAAGTGGCCTATTTCAAATATTAAACAAAACAATAATAATTTACCTACGCATTGCAATTTTTTTTTATTTTGAGTTGATTTTCCTCTGCCAATTTTTTATTTAATTTTTTTCGTCTCCACCATTTTCTTTATAGCATGCCCATTTCTAACATTTTACCAACTTTATACATGAACAAAGGGTATAAAAAAAAACAAAAACTTTTTTATCCCAGTTATTTTATGCAATCTAAGGTTTTACTGGGTATTGGCAAGAATCACAGATGCTGCCCTCTTGTGGCTATACTGGGTATTACAATAAATAATAGATGCTGCCCTCTTGTGGCTTTACTGGGTATTGCAATAAATAATAGATGCTGCCCTCTTGTGGCTTTACTGGGTATT
>NC_050534.1:2630581-2638331 GCF_002922805.2 Oryzias melastigma
CATCTGAGAGGAGGAGGAGGAGCAGAATCAAAGACTTGTTTTGGTGTTTTATTTAACTTGTTTCTGGGTGTTGTATGTAGTTTTGTTGTTGTTTAAAACCATGGTAACTTTAAGTTTGTGTTGATTGTTTACTTATTTTCTGTTCTGTTTAACCAAATAGTTCACCTGGGGGAAGTGCTGAAACCCCTCCCAATAAAGGGAGCTGGTAGATTCCAGCAGATAAAAGGGCTGAGAATTTGTCAAGTGAGAGAGAGGGAGAAGAGCTCCATGCTGTGTGCTGGCCGGTTTGAGTCTAAAATTAAATGTCAAATCTAAGAGCTCTAAAAGATTTCTGTGTCCTGGTGATTGCTTCTGCTCATTTCCTTTGCCATCCTGCAATCTTCATCCTGACTGGAGGGTCCAGTGCATAGCGACCCCCACAGGAAGAATGATTATTCTGACATAAAATGACTGAGAAATAACTGTCTGTTTCTCAATGTAAGTCAATGGGACTTTGGCCTTTTAGCAACCCAGTGGTACTTCCTATATGGAACACGGAAGTAGGGGGGCTTGCTCTGTCCAGTTTTTTCTTATCCAGTCAATGGTCATTACCTGGCTGTGTGAGGCGTCAGTCTGAGAGTCCGCCTCCGTTTCCACCCGCGTTCTTTTAACACCCCGTAGCCACAAGATCATCATTGGGTTTTCATTCACGCTAAAGTCATTTTTTGCTTATTACATTGCTCAGACAAATTTGTGTTGACGGCGTAGAGTAGAATTCTCGAGACCACTCGACCCTCCCCCCCCTGTGTGTGCTAAACAGGAAGTTCCCGCAGGCACCAAGAAGCCCAAATCCTGTAAACTTCTAAAGAGAAATGAAATGTTATTACTAGGGCTGTCAGATTTGTCGCGTTAAAAACGCATTAATCTGACACGTGCGTGACGCCGACAATTTTTTTGACGCATTAATCGCGGATTTTCCATAGACTGTATATAATGGGGGGACCTCATAGCTCGATAGGTCCATTATTTTTACAGTCAATGGGATTTTCTCATACGTGCCTTTCCATACCAGCCCTTTAACTCACCGGCGGCTCTCCAACCTCCGAGCTGCGAGCTAAAAAGCTAAACCCGGCTGGCGCTAGGACCTGGAGAGCTCCTGCACCCTAACCCGGCTCCGGTTCGCGTCCAGTACCACGTCTGGTGGTACCGGCTCGCGTCCGGCGCCGCGTCCGAGAGCAGCGGACCCCCGACGTTCCAAACAGCAAGCGCACCGGGGGACGTTTTAAATGTTCTTGAGGTTTAAGCGTGATCCAACCCCAGCATAGCGGTCTGTCTGCCGGCATATTCATGGCGAGAGCTCCGCTGGACACGTCGCTGCATCGAGCTGCAGCCATAGAACGCGGCGGCGGTAACAGACTGTCAGACTATCCACAGTGTATCCCGCTTTTCTCAGTCTTTAATGTTTTAAAAAACAAAAGTTAATTGGAAATGATAAATCTCTATTTCATTTATTACTGTAGTTCAGCAGAGGAGGAAAAGATTTGGTCCTGACAAAAAATGAACATGAAAGTGTTATGGAAATTTTATTTTTGATGTTTTTATTTTATTTTACTGAACGTTGATTGAAGTTTAGAATTTAAAATGCCCTTCACTTGCACTTGGGCTTTTGTTAGGCATTTTATGTTACAGCCTTTTATTGTTAAGAAAGTTTATCTCAATACAATGTTACAAAATAAAGTATTTCTGATGAAAACTATTAATATTGTCATTCTTGTTTTCATAATTAATGTAGAACTGCTAAATTCCACGAACCACACATTTATTCCTTAAAAAAAGGCCACATGTAAATTTGCGATTAATCGCGAGTTAACTCTGGAAATGCGATTAATCGCGATTAAAGATTTTAATTGCCTGACAGCTCTAGTTATTACTTATTTTATTTGTCAGAATAACCCTTTTTGAACAAGTGTGTATTTTCCTGACACGTTCTTCTTGCAAATTATTATTTTTTCCAGGATATTTTTTGTCCTTACCATAAGTTAGTCAAGTTAAAAACTGTCAAGTCAGGCGCGTCAAACTACAGCGTGTGGTGCCCGCTGGCCCCCACCTTGAGAATTTGACATCTTCTCCCGAGGTGCTTTCAGTGGAAGGAGGGATGCGAACTGCCAATAGGTTTACTCATGATTGTCGACTGTAGCTGCCCTAAAAACGCGACTCAGACAAACTCGGTCTGTCACTGAAGGTAGATTTTTCCTCATTTGGCGCCAGAGCTAAGGCATTTATACGGGGATGTTACTCCCTCTGTCCAGTGATAACATGGTGCAGAGATGCCCACTGACGTTGACGTACAAATTTGGCTTGTTATCTGCCAAGCGCTATGAATTGTGGGATACCTTTACTTTGGTTTTTCTTGGTAAATTCGATTTTAAATATGGCTTTTTGTCTACGTGAGTTGTTGTCTGGTTGTGTTACTCTGTTTTTCTCTTTATTATTTTATCTGGATGTGTTTACTTCTTTTTGCACCATAAGTGAGACAGAGGGGAAGGATAATGAGGAGCTTGTGTTGTCCTGTTAGAACAGCGTATTTGAAGGTGAAAAAAGAAAAATTATGTACTCTACTAGATTTCATAAGGGGGATTTCCAGCAAGTGTTTCAGGACTCATTTGCCCATGGAAGTCCAAATAGAGCACCGGACGGTCCCAATTCGGCGAAAAGAGGCGGTGCTCTAACGTGTGTTTGAGAGAAGTCCCAGTGCTCAGCACCGGAGTGCACCGACCCACTTAATGCATATAATATCCATCACGTCAGTGTCCAAAGCCCTGCACATCTCTGGAAAGCAGCTCGGTTCTTGTTGACGACAGGGGAATCTGTCGGAGATTTTCTTGAAGCTGCTGTCCCTCTTTTCCTTCTAATATTGTTTCTGTCTTTGCCTCCATACACCCTTAAATCCTTTTGGAGTGACTTTTTTGTGCTTGCCCAACATCCATTCCACTCGTAGTGATCACCCGTGAGCTCGTTGTTGTGCTGTTACTGTCTGTGTGTTGTCAATCGCACTGTATGTTCAATTCGTATATTTTCCGTGACCACGTCACTCATTCTGTCGGGTAATTTGTGTCAGAAGTTTTGTGTTTTGTCTCGTAGCGCCGCTTGATATCAGCGCTCTTAACAAAGGCAGCAGATTCCATGCTTATAATACAAACCGGCCTCGTTGAACTCACTGCTGGTAAATAAAAGCGAAAGCTTCGGTCCACTCATCTCCAAAGACACGATTTTCAGACCACTTTTCGAATTGTTGATAGAGCCATTGTTCACGCACAAGTATACGTCCCAACTACGTAAACATTAGCACACCGCTCTGAGCTTTTGCCGGTTGAAGAACCCCGGTCTAAACGGAGCTGCTCTCCTCGCGCGCGCCTGTTCAAAAATCGCCATGTAAAGATGAATGAAAAATTGTACTTTTTTATTAAAAATGTTTGGCGGTCCGGATAAAAGGGTCTCGGGGTCCGGACCCGGACCGCGGTCCGCCAGTTGGGGACCTTTGGTTTAAAGGCATTTGTCTGTGTTAAAAATATTTCTTTCACCTGCATTGAACAGTTTTGAGGTAAAAATAAAATTTAAAAGTTAAAACAAATATTTAACGTGGACTATTTTTTACTCAAGCATTGGATAGCTTGTTTCCATCCAACTCCATCAAGACTTTTTGAAAAACTTCAAAGATGTGTTTTAGGTCCTTTGGGTATTGCAGGTTTAGACTGTAGATTAAGCCTAGGAGGAGGACACATCCTTTTGCCACATCACTCAGAGCATCCTTCCATGACGACACACACATCTTCCGGTGCCTCTGTAGAGTCTGCTCCTTCCTGCCTGACAGCATAAACTCCCATGGTCATCTGTTCCATGGTTGAACTAGTTGGAAGATCAACATCCTCAATACAAAAATAAGAAATAATTACAAGAATTCTAAGATGGCTGCCGTGGTGCAGGCACACAATCGGTCTAGTTCTGTGTGTCATCTAAGACCTCATAAAGGATCACCCAAAAAGTAAATTCAACTGTGGGTTGTGCTCTGGACCCATTCCATTGTTGTCTGGATAATTCTCTACCTTCTGCTAAGCTCCAACTGCTCAAAAAAGGGGATGTTTCAACCTTGTGTACCGCAAGATGGAGTCAACACATGCTATACTGTCATGGTGCACCTGTGCTCCTACTCCGCCTCCTAATTGGACCCAGCTGTCGGCACTCATCACCTCTGCACCAGCCTACATAAGAGGAGCCTTCCCCAGCATTCTTCGCCAGATCGTCACTTCCGGGTCGACTTGGACTGGCGCGTAGTTGAAAGAGAGTTCAGCGAATGGTGAAAAGTTTGATAAAGTCTTCTCAAGAAACTAAGAAATTGATGAATGAGGGACATGTGAATATATGGATTACCCCATCTACTCGACAGAGAGGACGATATCTGGAGGAATTTGGAAAAGATATGAAAGCAATGGCGGGTAGGCACAGCTGTGCTGTGAATGGGAAGGAGTGGGGTGATTTAGTTGAGTGTGAGAGTGAGGATGGGATGGATATGAGCATTGGGCGAGAACAGCCGAAAGAAAAGAGAGGACATACTTTTGGTGGAGCAGAACATAAAAAGCAAAGAAGGGTGATGATTAGTGATGATGAGAGGGGTGTTGAAGAAGAGGTGACTGACTTCAAAGTTGTTTTGAGGTTTAAGGAAGGAAATGGAGTCCAGTCTTTAAGTCCAGTGAAACTGACTTCTATCCTGAAAAACCAAATTGGAGATATTAAACTAGCTAAAGTGCTAAGAGATGGCAATCTGTTGATAGTTTGTGGGAGCAAAGACCAGAGTGAGAAAGCTTGTAAAATGAGGGAAGTGGGGAAGCACAAGGTGATCAGCACAAGCAAGGTGGGAGTGGGCGGTAAAGGAGCTAAAGGGGTGATATGGGGGATATCGGTGGAGGTGTCGATGGATGAGATTAAAACTAATCTAAAAGGTGCACAGCTAAAGGAAGCTAGACGACTCACAGTATTTAAAAATGGTACAAGAAAGGAGCCTGAAAGTGTTCTATTAGAGTTTCAAGGGGAAACATTACCCAGTAAAGTGTCATTAGGATATGTGTCATACTCTGTGAGGGAATATGTTCCAAAACCTTTAAGATGCTTTCATTGTCAGAGGTTTGGACACACTGCTGTTGTATGCAAAGGAAAAATAAGATGCCCTAGGTGTGGAGGAAACCATGACTATGAAGACTGTAGGAATAAGATGCAACCAAAGTGTTGTAATTGTGGAGGTGATCATAGTGTGTCGTACGCAGGGTGTCGGGTGATGAAAAAAGAGATGCAAATTCAACAACTCAGAGTGAAGAGTAAAATGTCATATGCTGATGCAGTAAAAGTGGTTGATCAGAGAACAGATGAAAGAAAGGGATCGGCAGGAGAGAAGTCTGTCGGCCAGGAGGTCAGAGATGAGGAAGGGAAGGTGTGGGTGGATTTAAAGAAACTTGTTACGTTTATTGCCGGAGTCATAAATGCAACAATGGAAACGAAATCAAAAACAGAAAGAATACAAATCATTGTAAAGACGGCAGCGAATCATCTGGACATAAATGAACTAACGTGGGAGGAAGTCAGGAATAATCTCAGTACCCATTCCAGTCAAGTAGGGGTGTGTGGGGGGGAGTAAAATGTTTATTTTACAGTGGAATGCAAGGAGTTTAATAGCAAATAGACAAGAGCTTAAGAGATATGTTGATAATTTGATCACAAAAGCGGACGTTATATGTATTCAGGAAACATGGTTAAAAGCTGAGTTGGAGTTTAAAATGTATCACTACACAGGGGTCAGGTGTGACCGAACAGCGGGGAGGGGAGGTGGGTGTGTCACATTTATTAGAAACAATCTGAATTTTAGTACGGTACAAATAGGGAAGGAATAAGAATTTATAGTTTCTGAAGTATATACAAATCGGGGGCAGGTTTGTATAATAAATTATTACAATCCATGCAAAAAATTAGAGTTAAATAAGATTAGATCAATTGCTGACAGATGCAACGGACATTTAATTTTGTGTGGAGACTTCAATGCACATAGCCCATTATGGGGAGGGACGAAGACAGACGCAAATGAAGAGGTACTTGAGTAACTTATCGAAGATATGAATTTGGTATGTGTCAATGATGGGAGTGGGACGCGGATTGATGTACACACGGGTAACACATCAGCACTAGATCTCATACTGGTATCCACTGAAATGGCTGGAATATGTGATTGGTCGGTGCAAGCAGACACGCTAGGGAGTGATCACTATCTCATCTTTGTTAGTGTTCTTGGGACAAAAGGGTCAGTATCAGAAGAAAGAGTAGGGGGCTGGATCTTTAAAAAAGCAAAATGGGATACATTTACATATATGTGTGAGGAAGAGCATTCAAAAATAGAGATGAGTGATAATATTGAGGAGCTAGAAGAACAGTTTAGGAGGGTTATAAATACAGCTGCAGAGATATCAATACCGAAAGGTAAAGGCAAAGTAATGAAGAAAAATGTACCATGGTGGTCGGACAGTTGTGAGAAAGCAATAAAAGCTAGGAATAAAAGTTTCAGACTACTAAGAAAAACACATAATTATGAAACTTTACTGGAGTATAAAAGACTACGGGCTGAGGCAAGGCAGGTTGTTAAAAGGGCAAAACGAGAAAGCTGGAGGGGATATTGTGAAAAGATAGGTCGAACAACATCAGTTGGTGAGGTATGGGGAATGATTAGGAAGATGAAGGGAATTAGGAGGGAATGGAATTATCCAGTGTTAAAAGTAGGAGATGAGTTAGCTTTAACTAATGAGGAGAAAGCAGATATGATGGTTAAGACATTTGTTAAAATTCATAGCACAGAAAATCTGTCAGACCTTAGTAGACAAAGGAGAGAAGACACTAGACGGAAATATAATTTAGATGTTGGAAGCAAACAGGGGGGACCTCTAATGACCACGATGGATGCTCTATTTACATTCTCTGAGCTGGAGCGAGCCCAGGGGAAAGCAGGCATGACAAGTCCAGGGAAAGATAAAATGTGTTATACAATGTTAAAACACTTAGGGAAACAAATGAAATTAAAATTATTAGATATTTATAATGAAATATGGAAGCAGGGAAAGCTACCAACTAATTGGAAGGAGGCCATAATCATACCAATAGTCAAACCGGGAAAAGACTCAAGCTGTCCAGGCAACTATAGGCCAATTGCACACACGTCGCATATAGGAAAAATAATGGAAAGAATGGTTACAGAAAGACTTGTGTATTATCTTGAAAGTAAAACACTCCTCTCTCAACATCAGAGTGGGTTTAGGAAAGGCAGAAGTACAATGGATCCAGTTGTTTGTCTGGATACAGAAATTAGGAAAGCGCAAGTTAATAAAGAAAGTCTGATAGCAGTATTTTTTGATGTAGAAAAAGCATATGAGATGGTATGGAAGGAGGGATTATTAATTAAACTAAAAAGGTTAGAAGTACTAGGAAGAATGTTTAATTGGATTAAGGACTTTTTATTTAATAGAAAGATTCAAGTGAGAATAGGAAACACACTCTTAAATGGATATACTGTGGATAATGGAATGCCACAAGGAAGTGTTATCAGCCCAATTTTGTTTTCCATTATGATAGATGATGTATTCCAGAATGTGGGCATTGAATTTGGAAAAGCATTATTTGCATTATTATTATGGAGCGCTATGGAAAAGGGGTAGAAATATTAAACATATAAGAAAGAAAA
>NC_050534.1:2638483-2652935 GCF_002922805.2 Oryzias melastigma
GAGGATAGGTAATACACTCTCAAATGGATATACTGTGGATAATGGCACCCCGCAAGGAAGTGTTATCAGCCCAATTTTGTTTTCCATTATGATAGATGATGTATTCCAGAATGTGGGCATTGAATTTGGAAAAGCATTATTTGCATTATTATTATGGAGCGCTATGGAAAAGGGGTAGAAATATTAAACATATAAGAAAGAAAATGCAAGAAGCAATTGACATAGTTGAAAACTGGTCCTATGACTGGGGATTTAAGTTTTCGGTAGAAAAAACGAAAAGTATGGTGTTCACAAGGAAAAAGTGCGTAATGGATAATTTAAGGCTATATGGTGGGGAGTCAGAGCAGGTAAATAGTTTTCGATATCTTGGAATTATTTTTGATTCAAGACTAACATGGAAAGCACATATTGATAATATTCAGGAGAAATGCAAAATAATTATTAATATAATGAGATGCTTGAGAGGGTGTGATTGGGGAGCTAGTACCCAGGCATTGAAACAAATATATAATGCAATGATAAGATCAGTTATGGAATATGGGTGCACTGTCTACGGTTCAGCATCTAAGACATTGTTTAAAAAGATAGAAATAATACAAAACCAGGCTTTGAGAGTATGCTGTGGGGCAATCAAATCCACTCCAACAGTAGCAGTGCAAGTAGAAATGGGGGAACTGCCATTACAACTCAGGTTTAAACAGTTGTCATTAAATTATTGGGCAAGTATTCAAGGGTGCAAGGATGAGGCTCATCCTGTGAAAAGGGCACTTACTTCATGCTGGGAGAGTGAATGTGTACGGAACAGAAATGCCGTCTTGAGACTGCAAAGATGGGCTAGAGAGATGTCAATTTTTGACAAGACTCGTGTTGGAAAGTTTTTATATACGGTACATCCAATTTGGGTGCTTCCAGAAGTACTGGTTGACTTTAGTATACATGAGAGAATGGAAGGTAGTAAAGGGAAGGGTAACTGGGACAAAATCACTGAAGATAGACTACAAACTGTAGATAATTCATTTTTGCAAATTCACACAGATGGTTCAAAAGAAACAGGAGAAGGAAAAACAGGTTTTTCATTCGTGATACCGCAACTGGGACTTTATTTCAGGGAAAGATCACCAGATCATCTCTCAGTTTTTACAGTGGAAATGTTAGCAATAGCGTTTAGTCTACAGTGGTTAGAACGTAATAGAATTAAGAAGGGAATAATATGCTCAGATTCTCTATCAGCACTATCATCAGTGAAGTCACCAGTGACAAATAGTAGATTTGATATTTTATATGAAATATATGAAACTTTGTTCAGAGTGGAACAGTTAAAGATGGAGGTACGGTTTCTTTGGGTTCCAGCACACAAAGGTGTTGAGGGAAAGGAGATGGCCGATTATCATGCTAAACAGTCCTTAAAGCAGAGATCGTTCATAGAGATACCCTTCAGTACACCTGAAGTTAAAAACATTATTAAGGCGCAGATAAAGGAAGAATGGCAATGCCAGTGGGAGACGGGTACGAAGGGACGACATCTTTTTCAGATTCAGGGAAGTATAGGGAAAATGAACAGTATCAAACTGAATAGTAGAGATCAAAAAATAATGTCTAGGCTGAGGTTGGTTCATACGGGACTCAATAACACACTTCATTTGTTAGGGAAACATCCAACAGGTTTTTGTGATTGTGGCCAGGGTAAGGAAACAGTGGAACATGTACTTTGTGTGGCGGCAGTGGCTCAGGTGGTAGAGCAGGTCGGCCAATGATCGAAGGATAGGCGGCTCGATTCCGGCTCCCGCCAGCCAAGTGTCGGTGTGTCCTTGGGCAAGGCACTTAACCCTACTTGCCTCCAGTGTGCCTCCACTGGTGTGTGAATGTGTGTGAATGTGTGAATGCGTATGAATGTTCTGCCGTTGGCGCATACTGTCATACTGTCAGCCTGCCCCAGGGCAGCTGTGGCTACTGTAGTAGCTTAGCATCACCAAGTATGAATGAGGTATAAATGAATAATGGATACACAATGTAAGCGCTTTGAGCGTCTGGAAAAGCGCCGATAAATCCATCATTATTATTATTTGTCACTGCACTAAGCATTCAGTAAGCAGAAGGCACCTCAAAGAAAGCTTAAAGAAATGTGGAGGTGGATATGTTAGTCCTAAGAATTTATTGAGTGGAGAGGAAGGAAAATGCAGACTTGTGTTGGAATTTCTAAGGCATAGTGGTTTGATAACAAGAATATAGGGGTTGCCCAGTAGAGTAGGTTTTTTTTTTTTTTTTTTTCTTTCTCGTTCCTTTGTTTTCTCTCAATACTCCGACCCACACTCCAGCACAGTAGGTGGCGGAAATGCACCTTTAAGTTAAATGCCACCCGCCATAAAACCAGAAGAAGAAGCATTCTTCGCCAGTTCGTTACCTTACCCGGTGCAGTACCCTGGCCTCTCATGTTTCGTAAGCTTACGCCTTCCTTGAGTCTTTCAACGCCTTACCATAGTACACCTCTGTCTCCAGGTCCTCATCATCTACGTGCCGTCCTGGGTCCAGCTATGCCTCTACTACTCTGCCACGCCAAGCCAAAGCCACACCACGCCACGCACCATCTGCTGAACTCACCTTGCTGCTCCAGCCCTCCACAGGTCTTCGCTCTCCATCTCAAGTCTGCAGATCCACTCCTAGTTCTGGCCGCTACTCCACTTCCCCACGGACAATAAAACCTTTCTATATCACTTCTGCCTCCAGTCATCCTTCCGGGTTCCAGCGTCTGGGTCTGTCTCGTCACGTGATCATGACATATACACTAGTATATTGGACCATGGCCATGCCAGACCTCCCCAAGGTGAGCAGGATCATGCTGTTACAAGAAAATCACCTCTTGGTGTTTTTAATCTCCTGCTGATACTCATTTTGGCTGGTGATGTTGAACTAAACTCAACTAAACTCGCTGCTGTCTGGATCTTCTCCACCACCTGGGTCATCTCTTTGTTCATGGTCGCTCCAAAATCGCTGTTGCTGTGTTGGAAGCTGGTTGCAGGAGTCCTGTCTTCAGCTGAATATTTCTAAAACTGGGGCATATGCTTCAGTAAGACAAACAGAGCATCACCTGACCCCAATATAGAAATGAATGGAGAAAAGAGAGATTGTCAGCCATTTCAAGTATCTTGGTTTAACGAATGATTCACAATTATCCTTTAAAACCCACATCGAAAAATTGTGTGAAAAGATCAAGTTCAATCTTTAAAATTACCGGCTGATACGAAATGAAATGTCCCTTGAAGGCGCAAAAATGTTTTTACACTCAATGATTTTTAGTCATTTTAATTACTGTATAACCTCCTGGTCCCAGGCTGGGCAAAGTGCAAAGAAACCGCTAGAGGTGTTGTATAAGCAAGCTGTTAAGGTTCTGGACAAAAAACCGAAGCACTATCATCACTGTGCTGTTTTTAAAAAACATAGTCTTTTAAACTGGGACAATCGTCTCAAATTTATGGACATTCGGCTATTGTTTAAGGTGCTACATAACTTAGCTCCAGATCCCCTTTCAGTATTTGTCAACCGAAGAAAAGACTTGGAGCGAGTCACTCGGGGCTCTGTCAGAGGGGACTGTCCTATCCCTCTGTGCAGAGGCGCTTTGAGCCAGTCGGCCTGGTCAGTGAGGAGTGCTGCAGAGTGGAACTCAGTACCTGAGGAGGTCAGACAATCCACCACATGCAAGGATTTCACCAAAAAACTGAAAAAAATACCTCACTGACACCTACAGGTGCCAACACTAAAAGAATGTCCCCATTGTGATTGTGGTATGTTTTATTGTGCTGTCTTGTTCCTTTTCAGCTGTGTATCTATATGTAGTGTAAGGTCTTTTCTTGTGTTTTACAGCTGTTGTGTTCTCTAGATATTAGTAGCCTGAGATGTACGTTTTTTCTCTTTTATTGTCTACTCGTTTTCTGTCATTGTCTTTTAATGTTTCTTTTAACATTCTCGCCAGGGAACTACAGATGGAAAATAACCTTCTTGGCTAACTCTGGCTTTTTTAAAACCATGTTTAATTTTAATCATGTGCTTTGTTTTAAATTGTATTGTCCCCTTTCTAAAAATATACTAAACAAAAAAAAAACTAATCTATAACTAGATGCTGATACATTAGCAGAAAATGTTATTTTCCTTTAAAAACGAATGAGAAAAAAACTTACCAAAAATTTTCTGATCATGTCGTTTGGATTTTGCTTTTAAGACGCATTCCCTCTTCATCGCCAGATTGTAAACAGTTTTACTTTGAAAAAAATCCAAATTGTCTCCCAGATGTGTGAAGCACAACCTAGTTTTACCTTTGAATATCTCTAAATATTTGCAAAATACAGACATAAAGAGATAGAGATGAAGGTAAAAACACATTCACCTAAAAAAAGGAAATCAAATCACAGCAGGATTTGAGTTTAGTCTGTCTGTGTTTTACTGAGAGAAACATTTGATTGGTAAAATACATGTTTGATGCATGAATGAACAAAAGTCCTCTTTAATGTATTGGAGGTAAAATTGCAGCATTTTCTACCAGACTGGAATCTCCATGTTTGATTCTATATCATCTTTAACAACAGCAGTGAGAAAAAAAAGCTCCTTCTTTATAAAAGTCATGACTGTCAGCTATATCCTGCAGTAGAAACTAATTTAGAGTTCATAATAATTAGAGGCTGACTTTGTAAACAAACAGGATCAGGAAAAACAGTACTGGAGCCATGTCAGTTCACAAAGTAACCACTAGATGGCTTTATCACCAGCAAATCGGTGAAAATATGAAAAATAAATTCTTTAAGAAATGTTCACATTTCAATCCAACCTGAAATTATTTCTAGGAAAGGAAACGATTAAATAGCAATTTCACAAACTAAAAGTTGTCATTATTTTACTCAAAAAAAGACATGAACAAAATGTAAATTTAATAATGGATAAATAGTGGAGAACGTTGCTGTGGGGGACACGTTTCAAAGATCACCAAGCCCTGACCACTCTACTTGCTGTAGAAGGACTGAGCCGTGCACGATGGTCAGCCAGACTCCTGAGCTTCACATATGATGTGGTGTACCAGCTGCTGTTAGAAATCTTGCTGCTGACCGCCTTTATAGACTGCTGCTTCCTTCATCAGAGGATACAGAACCAATAGTGGAACCGCAACTGGTCGCCCTGCTGGACACAGAGTTAAAAGCACTGTCAGTTACAGATTTAACTACAGCACGTGAAGTTTAACCAGAACTGACCCCTTGATACTATTGCTGTAACACTAATAGAAACTGTTTTTTTAAATAAATATTGTGTAGAATTCTGTCTTGTATTATGTGAATTCTGGAGGAAGTGGGCGGAGCCACCAGCAAGGAAATAAAAGGAGAAAAGTTTGGGATGTCGGCAGTTATAATATGAAGGAATAAGACAAAAGGCTGAGGAAGGCTACAAGGGACCCCAGAAAGAAATAAAAGTGGAAAACCTACCCACAAAAACTGGATTAAGGGAGGAATCTGCAACCACATCCATTGTGGTGAGATCATTCCATTTTTGTCTTTTGTGGACTCCTGTTTCCTGGTGGATCTATATTTTTTGGACACTGAATTTTTTATTGAATATTGGGAGAGAGGAAAAAGCCTTAAGAGACTGAAAAGAATAAGAGGACTTTTTTTTCATTTTGTTTTGGGGGAATTTCAAGAATCTGTGTTTATTTGTTTGAATAGTTTGTATTGATTAAAAGGGGAAATTAGTGTAACCCTGATTTCTATAAAGTTACTTCATGCAGCTCGTTACATTGCTTTCACTTCTTCTGTCACAACCTCAACTTTTACAACCTTCTTGTTTCCAGATTCAGAACCCCAACAGAACTGGTCAGTGAGAATGGGAGACGGTTCACCTCCAGTGAATCTGTGACATTTCTGGAGTTAAAGAACCCCAACTCGCCACAGGAATGGGCTAGAAACTTGCTTTCTTTTTGAAAATTCTTATATATTTTTTTCTTCACAACTGGGCCAGATTAAACCATCTGGAGGGCCGGATGACACCCCTTATCTAGAGCATCAGAATTTCCTATTGATGTTGCCTAATAAACTAATCTTTTCCAGAGAGCCGCTGTGATGGTCACCTTCTGGACCCTGCTGGATGCTGTCCTAAAGGAGCAATAGTTGGGGGTTGGTTGTCAGATATCTGTGATAATTAAAATACAATGAGGATGAAGCTCCAACTAATTCAAAGAATTATAATTTTAAACATTTAAAACTATAGTTAAAAAAAGAGGAACTTAAAATATAAACAACAATTTCAGAAAAAAACTCAGTATTAAGGAGTTCCATCATTTTATCAACTGGGTCAAAGGTGCCCTGTGACAGACTGGCGACCTGTCCAGGGTGTACCCCACCTTCGCCCATCAGCAGCCGGGTTAGGCTCCGGCACCCCCGCGATCCCGGAAGGGACAAAGCAAACGAGGAAATGGATGGATGGATGGGTCAAAGGTTCTGAAGGAGTAAAATTCAGGACATATTAAACAAGCTGACTGACATCATACCTACTGGTTTGTATTTGTGATTACAATTTTTGTACAATTAATTATTTCAGACCTGTAATTAATTCATCTAGTTCATTTATTGATAATCTAACCAAATATATTTTTCATTTTTAGACATTCTTGTTTAAACTCATGACATTGTGGTGCAGTAAGAGATCACAATACAACCAAAAAAGAGGCTTCATGAGGCTTTTTTTAGTATAACATACTTCCAAGCTTTATTTTTACACCACCAAGGAATATTTTTTTCTATTTTAAATAATTAGAAAACAATAATACATGGATTGAAAAAGCGATCGCAAAAATATAGAGCACAACTTTTTACTTTTACTATATGGTAACAAACTTCATTATGCAGTTTAAGGTTCAATGCAATCAGCCCTCCATGTACCGCATTAATTTATGATCACCAACACCTCATCAGGCTTTATCTCTTACATAATAGAGTTGAGTTGCGGTGTTATCGTTTTGTTTTGGGTTAGTCGCACAATGACTACGTCATTTCCTCTGGAAGACTTAACGTAAGGAATTATTCAAAATAGTAACAAAATTAAAAAGTCTTCCAAGAGTAACCACAAGGTAGCGCCAAAATTGGTAGTTATTTTTAGCTTATACTAGACAGTCTAACTTAAATCTCGATCGATTTGAGAAACCGGATGTGATGAACTATACGTCACGAATGCGCCGGAATAGCCTTCTCACACCAGTGTACGTGGCAGTGTACGTGTACGTGGTGTGTGTAGTGTACGTGGCAAGAACTAGCGGGACCTAAACAAGGTAAAATAAACTCTTAAAGGTTAAAAAATGGAAATGAGCGGACCCATGAAAAGAATGTAAATCTGGAACCATTTCATTTTAATCGAGAATGCAAAACCAGAGCGTAGTTAGCGTGAAAATAATTTCCGTGTAGATAGAGTGACTCAGCAACCTGCGTGGTCAAACGAGAAGCGATGAATTCTTTTCTGACCACTAACAAAGCTTCTCTGAACCTAAGGCACAGGGTATTTGTAGTGATGGCGAGACCGAGATTGTAAATCCAGAATGTTTTAAAGTATTGTTTCGAGCGTTGATCCGACCGAGGCGGCCATGTTCCGTGATGTCACTTACTGTTTTGAATCGTCTCGGTTGTAGAATGATGAAAATTTGAAATCTCATCCAATATTAAACCTCATCCACAATTTTACAAAATGAAAATCGTCTCCAAGACGAGATTTCTCTGTTTCTTTTGTAAATACAATAAAACTTTGTGTATTTTCTGAGTGGTAGTTGATGATCACTAGATGTCAGCAGAGTATTTAAAAGCTTCTCAGAGTGATGCCATTTGTGAAGTTCTGCAGATGATAGAAGTTTAAAAAGAAATGGAAGGAAATAGGAAGATTAAAAATATTTTAGTTAATGTTTTTTTTGTTTAATACACTGTTATATTATTGTTAATAATCAATTATTAAAAGCAACAACACAGTTGACCTTTTTGATATGTAAAATAAGACACACAACAGGTTTAATTGAGTTTATTGATCTGCAATGTTTCTTCCTTTTCCTTTTTTTTACAAGAGTTTAAATATTTAGTTTTCAAGAAACCTGTATCTTTAATTGTGGCTGAGGATCTGTGATCTTTTGGAAGTCTGTCTTCCATGAAAATCAGCGCCTCGGACACGGGGCTCTGTCCCAGGGCTCTGTCCCAGGGGTCTGTCCCAGTCACAGGAATAGCAGGCGGTGCTGGATCCTTCTAAACTCCTGCAAATCAAGGCCAGTCGGTGCTATTTAAAAAATGTTGATGATTTCATTTAATTAACTTCTTAAATAAAAAATATAAGACCTGGAATCTATAAAAAAAATTAACTAAGTGATTGCATATCTGGAAAAAATGAAAAGCAATTAATCACCTTTTATTTCTTTCTGTCTTTTTTGTTAAAGTCTTTGCCAGCCACTTATTATCTGCAAATAATCACAATATGAAATCACATGCAAATTGTACATTTAGAACATTTATTTGTATTCTTTTGGAACCTATGGTGTAAAACCATGTTTTTGGCTAATTTTGAATTTTAGGTATTTTCAATTTGAGAGACTACCTGCTTGCTTTTTTCTGTATTATTTTAATCAGTACAACCTCTCCTTCGTGACACCACCTTCATTTTGTCATTTTTCCATGTTATATTCACCTACTAGACATAATCATGCAAAAACAGAAAATTGTGTCTGGAAAAATACAATCCATTTTGCTGTGGAAACCCCCAAAATGTTTAACAAACTGTTTTAACAACATAGAATGAAAGTTTTAGGTGTAATTTTATAAAAACAACAAGAAAAAGATTTGTCAACAAGCTAATCAACATGTTTTTAAATTAAAATTTGAAAAAAATCCAGGTTAAAGTCACAGATTCCTTTAGGCCACATTAATGAACTTTTCTGTTGATAGAGGAAGATCTCAGACCTCACAGCTCCATGATGAGATCTTTCTGATCTACTTTATTCTGGCTGTGAGGCTGCAGCTTCCAGGCAGCCCAAAAAAAACAAATTTCTCACTTCTGTCCATTTGATTTCTTTCCTCTTTTTTTTCTTTCTGTTTTAGCTTTTTATTTTTTTCTCATAAACTTTCTTTATTATGCTTATGAAAAATACTAAAAACTTTTTTGGGAGAAGTTTGATCCAGCTGGATTTCAGGTCTGTCTTCTCTGAACTACTCACCCCCACAAGATGTTGATGGGCAGGACTTTCGCGGAGAGCTGCCGAGTTTCCTCAATTTTTAGACACCAATGCTTGATATAGTGGAAAATAAACGTAGGTCCCCATCCTAAAATAAAAAAAGGGTCTGTTTCCTCTGTTTCCAGCTCTGTTCTGCCCACACTCCCCATAGCAGATGCACTGCTGCATTACAGCCATCAGATGGACTTTCATTCTCTGCCTAATTTATTAAGAAAAAATTGATTTTGTTACAAATAAATGCCATATTATCTCTTTAATAAAATCTCAATCACAGGATGTAAAAAAAGTATAAGTCTATTGTAGACAAAGTTTTAGTACGTTGATTGACACCTGAAAGCATCAATGAGTATTAACAAATTAATTATGTTTTATTGATCACGTTCGTTAATGCATCAACTTTCACAGCCCTAAAAGAACTATTATGTAAAATGATGTAGCACCATGTTTACAAAAGCTATTATTGTTATGATGAAAGTGTTTCATTCATTCCCCAGGACACTCCTTCACCAAAGATAAAGACCTTCGTTTTATTTTAGAATTCTACTTTTTAAAAAATGACTTCATACAAGCCAGTAAATGATGTCGGTCAATCTGTTCAATGTCTGCGGAGTTTTGTTTTTTCATAACCCCAATTTTTAATGAATTCATTGAACTAATTGGAGTTTCATCCTCATCTTATTTTTATTTTTACAGATGTCTCACAATCTATCACAGCCTATTCACTATCACCCTTTTGGGACATCATCCAACAGAAGCCAGAAGGTGAACATCACAGCAGCTGTCTGGAAAACATCAGTTTATTAGACAACATCAACAGAAATCTCTCATGTTCTCAAAATTCGTGTTGTATTCATGTTACTGAAGCAAATGGATCAAATCCTTGACCTGTATTTTTTTTCTCCTGCAGAGATGCAGGAACCCAAACGAAAGAGCCTCAGATGAGCCTCAAAACAAAAAACAGCGTCTTGATGCTGCTGCTCCCCAGACCTCCACCCTTGCAACAGAGCCCATGGAGGTTGAAGAGGCTGGACAGACTATGCAGACAACAGAGGACATGGAGGTTGAAGAAGCTGGGCAGACTCTGGAGACAACAGAGGACATGGAGGTTGAAGAGGCTGGACAGACTCTGGAGGCCATGGGTCTTGTGAAGGCCATGGATGTCATGAAGATCAATGAGTCCATGAATGCTATGTAGGCCATGGTCACTCATCAACTAATTGACCTTCTCAGACAGGTATGGGGCCCAGAGCAAGATCAGGCGTTCACAAAAGTGAAACAGAAGTTAAATGAAGCTCTAGTGCAAGGCCAAGAAACCAACAGTGGACAATTAAGATGTTTGCATTTTATTTTCACACCATGACTGACGCAGAGTGCTGTACAAGGGTTCACAGGTTGAAAGAGTGCTTAGCTTCATCTCTGTCCAGTGGAGTTTACCAGCACTATGTGGCTACATCAAGTACTGATTGAACATCTCAATCTGGGGAAGCATATGCAGAATGTTTGTTTCTATACAGCCTGATTGAGATGGTTAAGTCTAGCACATACTCTTACTCAACTGTTCTTTCATGATGCAGGACTATTGGCCCAGCTGTCTATCCAAAGACCACATTGGTACATGTTAATGAGGAATCCCTTCAGTTTAGGAAGTAAAGGAATAGAGACCTGTCTGCCTGTGGCAACTGATCACAGTATTACTTTATCCTCCAGCGTTACTGGGTTAGTCTTTAACAGTTCAATTGGTCAATGGCTGTGTGACTCTGTCTCTATCCTTTATAGAGGTCTCCCATACATCTACCTGTAGACATGTAATCTTTGAATATTTTTAGATGTCTATTAGAGTGCTTTTTTTCGCTTGATATAAAGTAGGAAAAAAAAGTCAAACTAGTTTCTATCATTGTGACTGGTGTGCTGTCTTCCTTTTTCTCTTTTTACAATCAGACATAAATGTGACAGCAGTGGTGTAGAGTCCACCTTTTTCCTAATCAAGACATGTAAGTTCAAGTTCATGCTTTTGCATGCTTACATATATATTCTACTTCCTCCCTCTTTATGATAACAAGTTTCCTAGCTTAATTACTGCCTGGAAACTGTTTGTGTGGCCCTGTGACAAATGGTGACCTGATTAGCGTCTACTCCGCCCTCAACAGTAGCTGGATTGGAAACAGCAAACCAGTGACCCCAAGAGGGATCCAGTGGGTTCTGAGGATGAATGGATGGATGTTAAATTGTAATATTTTTATTCAAATAAAACAAATTAAAAAAAATATAGAGACATGCAGAAATAACCCAGGATTAGATGTGTACAAGTAGATGTGTATCTAGACTTCTATGTGCAAATATCTTTAAGAAGACTATTGTAGACATCTTGGCTAAAAAGTTGTCAGAGATGTCCAGCAGACATCTACAGCAGATGTATATTAGGTATCTACTAAAAGTAGTATCTCATCTTCAGGTTGTTGGGTTCCTGATTCTTCACTTCACACATCACTCATCAATAAGTCCTCAATCTGAGCCAATAGTGAAAGTGCCCACTTCCTTCATAGCCAATTAAAGTCTGCCTTTAGATTCATTGAAGTTTGTTTATCTCCATTCCAGCGGTTTTGCCACATTCTCCTCCGGGATCTTCACTTGGGCGTGGTCTGGCCTCAACCACTATCATCTGTTTTCTTACTCTTGAATAAAACTTTTTTCCTCTTGAAAAAAAAATCTGTTTTGTGTGTTACCTGACACAGAGCTGCAGCTCCACTCTCCTCCGAGATCTGTTCTGATCTGTCCATTAATCTGACTGTCTGGCAGGAACACATGCTTTGTTTAGAGTTCAGCATCAGTTGCAGTTTTTGGAGAAGCTCTTCATCTATCACATGTCTATCATAGAAGTTTTCATCTTTCCAGTGATAAAGTCACAATCATTTGCTAAAATGCAAGTTTCAGATGTACTCTTCAATAGTCTTACCTTGTCTCTATATCCACTTTGCTCCCTCGTGGATCAAATTCACTTTTACCATGAGGAATTCATCATGTGTGTTAAGCAGTAAGTCAAACAAGTTTTCCTCACCCTCATTTAAAAAGAAAAAGCATAATGTTTACAGATTCACTTCCCAGCACAGACAGAAGTGTTCTCACCTGCTCTTCTCCATCCTCTTTCCTTGTTTTGTGGGCGGGTGAATGCAGAGGGAGGGAACTCAAGAACTCAGCCCTTTTGCTCAGATGCCCAAAATACCTTTTTTGTCCCATTTTCACGTGTGAAAGCTTGCCCGTGTGGTTATTTATCAATATTGTTTAACAGTTAATGATAATTCAGATAATTAAAAGGGTGAATCTGATGATTGTGTCCATCCCTGACATGCACTTGGCATGCCCTACTCACGTGTCCCAGCCTCCTCTTCACTGGCTAAAGCCATAGACTGTGTATAAGAATAACTTTTACAGTCAATGGCTAAAGCAGAGCCAGCATGCACTTTACTGGTCTGCAGGAGAGTCCACTCTGACAGTAGATGAAACTTCATTTTGTTCAGTTATATGACAAGTTAAAAATTTTAATAGAAATATTTCTGTTGGATTGCTGTTTTGATGCAAGATTCTGAGACATTTAAGCCCAGGTGCATTTCAGTAGAAAGGTTTGCTACCTCTTGGAATGTAGAACTTTGTGATTACTAGTTGTGTGTGACAAAAAAGCTGCACTGTGGTGTAGTGGTGAGCTCTTTCATCTTACAGTGAGAAAAGCCTGGTTCAAATCTCAGCTAGAACCTTTCTGTGAAAAGTTTCCCTCAACAGGTGTGGATTTTCTCCTACTTCCTCCCACAGTTCCATAACATGATTCATAGATTAACTGCTGTTTGTTAAACATGTTAGTACGGCCCCGTGACATAATCTTTGTGAAAACATTTAAGATGTCCAGTAGACATCTAAAACAGATGGATATTAGGTATCTAAGACATCTAGTGCTTGGTGGTTATTGCAGTCCCAGCTAATACTAAACACACGGTTCCTGCATGAGAATAACACAGAAGCCCTTTGTCTAAACCTCTTGGTCATAATGATTAGCTTTTTTCCTCATTCAAATACAATAATGCTTTTGACACACCTGTGTGGCGCAATAAAACACAATTTGGGATCCAGATCTTTGAACTTACAGTTGAATGTTCAAAGTGTCCCTCCCCCACGAGAAAATCCATCTGACCACCAGGTAGTGATCAGTGGACAACTCTGTCCTTCTTTTTCCCTGAGTGTCAAAGACACGTGGTCAAAGGTCACATCAAACTGTTGAAGTTGCCCTTTGACAAAATGAACGCTTAAGTTCACTTTTGTAATGCTGATTTCTTTTTAATTGTCCTTCATTGTCTCTTTTGACATTTTTTGAGGGGAAATGAACATACCCTTGCGTCACTTCCCCCAATACATGCATAAACTGTTTGAAAAACACCTTAGCAACATTACTGCTAACATTTTCTGAGAAATTGACATTTGTAATGGGCAAACCAAAATACAGCAAAGTAACTGAAAACATTTCTTTAACCTTATAGGACCTGGGGTCCACAGTAATTATTTCTGCTTAACTGCAGACCTGTGACTATGTATGTAGAGGGTTAACTCAAATATTAGCTTAGGTCTTGAGAGGTTAATGATGCTTTATAACTGTGAAATTTACTTTCAGTATCTAGCAGGGAGGCTAAAAGTCTGAGGAATCTTGTTTTATTTCAAGGTGCCAGACCATGAAAAAACAACTTTTTGAGCTTGTTTTACTGTTCATTCCTCTCTATAAAGAACCTTAAAGCGGTATTTTGATCTGTTTACGCATTTCTGAGTAATTCTCTGAAAACTTGTGGGTCCTCACGATCTGACATCACAATGTGAAACAGTAATAGTAACAAAGTAACAGTAATAGAAGCAAAAAATAAATAAAAGACTCAGCTATTTTAATATATATGAACACATACTGTTTTATTTTAGAAAGATAAAGAGAAAGATACAAATATAATATATGCAATATATTTACAGAATTATAAATCATATATTTTTAGAGAGGGAGATAGAGATAATCAAACTCAGTCTCATATTTCTAATATATAGAGAGAAATTAATATAATATACTTATAGAATTATAAATCATATATAGTTTTTAGAGAGAGAGAAACTAGGGGAACAAGAACATGACAAACCATCCATCCATCTTCCTCCGCTTCATCCGGGACCGGGTCGCGGGGGCAGCAGTCTAAGCAAAGA
>NC_050534.1:2652976-2656244 GCF_002922805.2 Oryzias melastigma
CATGAGCTAAAACCCCTGGAAGAGCACTTCTTTACAGGGCCTCTTCCTTGTGCTTCCTGACGGAATAATGCCATCTTTCAGTCTCACGATCTGACCGGTCCGGTCAAAATCTTCTGGCACAGACGAGTCAGTTTCAGTGAAGCCTTCTCTCCTTAAGGCCACTTCCCACTTCTTCCTCACATCTTTTTTGGGAAACCTTAAAATCGAAATTAAATAAAAGAGAGAGAGATTCAGAAGAGTCTACACAAACATGATATACATGATAAAGGAAGTCCATCTTGTTTTCTTCATTCTTCTTACAATTTAATTCCTAGTTTTCAATTTTCTATCTACATTTTTTATTCAATTTTTTCTATTTATTTCGTTCTTCAAATTTATTAGAACCTTTTGTTTTGTCAACAAAATAAAAATTTCACATTTCTATTAATGATAAACCAAGCAGCTAAAATCATGAGTAAGTTTCTTTGCAAACTATTCTATAGTCAGATGTTCAGTTGTTCCTATTTGCAAATCAGTGAGTGAATGTCTGTCGAATATCCAACTAACTTCACCTCAGTAATCAGTGGAGTGGCATGCCAATGAAAGATATTTAATACTAGTCATATTTATTTTATTTCTACAGTAGCATTGTTGTGCCTTTTTTATGGAATATATGATTTAAAAAGTCTCAGTTAGCCTTCATAGCTGAGTGAACACCAGCACTAGATAGCTACGTTAGCTGTCAAAGATTCCACTGGTGTAGATAACAACACAGTAATAATATAGTCTATTCCCTAAATAAAACCAATAAAAATGTTCAAACTTACTTGTTAAAGGTAATCCCCCGATCCCTGTCTGCATTAGTCCGCCGATTTGAGCAGGAATATGCCGCACAATGCTCAGGCATCTTGTGTTTGTCTTCTTTATTTTTGTTTGTCTTGGCGACAGGACGACCGGTCCAAGATGGCGGCCGCAATTCCTGCGCTCCAGCAGCCAATGCGGCATCTACTCTCTATATGATATCTATGGTGAACCCCCCCTGGCTTGTGCTCAGCAAAAGCCAGCTGTTGTGTTGCGAGTTTGTGCAGCTGGCCAAGAAACACTCATTCTTTAGCGTTCAAACTTTGTGCGGTAGAATAGGAGCTGGTGAGAATCCGCACAACATGTTGTGATTATTCCTAAACATATCCGAGAATAGACGCGGGATATTGGGAAGACGGCAGGAGAGAGGGAGCAGGCTGTTTCCTGGAGGGAAAGCGAGCGATGAATTGGGAACTGGTTTAAAAGTGGATTATTCAGCAGCGACAGAAAGATAAATTGATCTGCATGAAGAGGATTTCTGATAAGCAAGGCAAGTTTATTTGTAGCACATTTCATGTACAGAGAGAATTCAAAGTGCTTTACATGAAACATTAAAAGAAACAATCAAAAGAAATAGTAAATGTGTGATCATTCAAATAAAATTAAAAGAAAGTAAAAAGATTATCATTTAAAACAAGGTACAGAGATTATGTCATCATTTCAATAAATGCTGAAATGTTCATCTGTTACTGTCTGCATTTTTAGATTGAATTTCACTGCAAAATGAACCCATTAACCATCACCATTCTTTCTTTGCCAAATGTTGAGGATAAATGCCTGATCTGCCCTGCATGTAGGTCTACATCAATATTTAAAAAAAAAACAATGTTCCCCTCAAATGACATCATTAAATGAGTGGCACCCCTAGGGAGTGAAAGGCGGGGCCTCAAAGATCGAGTTATTTTACCTCTGAGTATAAAAAAAGACTCAGCAAAAATGACACATTTTTCATAAATTATTTGTTTTTTAGTGTTCCAAACATAATATATGATCATTTATAATGGATATAGTTTACTCTGAAAATGATGGTATGGCTCCTGTAAAAGTGCTACCTCAGAGTCTGATCGTCACAAGCATCAACTGTCCGTTTGTTGGCATTTGTTTGCTCTGTTTGTTGACTCTCAACAACGTTGTTGTTCATTTCATTTTAGTCGTTGCCCCGTGAAGAACTGTGATAGTTCTACATTTTTTAGAGGTCTATTACGAAATTCCAAGGGTGAAACATAGTTATCTGTATCTGATTTCTTGAGATTTTTGATTGTTTGTACTGTTTGCTTTGTCTTATCGTTGGACTAGGAATGTGTAAGATTAGATCTGACGTAAAATCCATTGAAATCAGCACTATTATACCACAGTCCATTATGTGAGTCCACCATATCAGCAATCTGTACCTGATAAATGTTCATTCCACAACTGATACTGTAACTGATGGAATCTTTACATCTTATTTTCTTTGGAAACTTGTAAAAAGTAGAACACACACAGCGATGACACAAACTTAGATCCCTTGTAATGACATAAGTGTGTACCTTCTTTCTCCAATCTTTTTAGAACTTTATGAAATTTGAGGCATTTAAAATACAATTACTGAACAGTGAATACATGATTATATAAACCTAATGGGTGTTCTTTGAATACACACAATTATACATAATTTCACATGTCCATAAATAGATAAATCTGCTTAAAATACACACGAACCCATAGATACAACATCAATTTTTTAAAAATGTTTCAAGGGAGTGAGCTTCTATTCTGTCTCAGATTTGCAATAATGTTCTTCAAAACAGTCATTATGAACCATCTCGTTGTTTAAAATGACTTTTAATCTTGTCTTACAGATATGTGTTAATTACACACATGATCAACCAGAACCATCGTCTCTTATTATCTGGGAGTTTCTGTAAGTACAGACCGAACATAACAGAACACAAATTGATATTTACATTAAATCCCACATTACACATTTGGTTGTCTTTTCCTGTCTTCTGTAACAGTCGATTAACAGATGTTCCAGAGTTTCATCATTACAGAAGGTCATTGGACATGTTTTCGTTGTAACAAAACAGCTCCACTTATTTATTGCTCTTAACTGGGAGTTTGTTTTGTGAGATAAGCCAGGCACTGTCTCTCATATCTGGGATTATTTTATCGTTAATGTTTTTGATTATTTGGAAACTATTTTCTGGGTACAGTGCTTATAATGTACTTGTCCACCACTACTTGTTCATTTAGGGTTTTATAGATTATTTTTGTTGAAGAACCGGTCCAATTTATGTTAGGATTTTGAAATTGATGTATAAGGTCTCCAAAAAGTAATTGATAATAAGGAATTCCTACTCTGGCTCTGCCATTTAATCTGTTCCAATGACCTCCTATGTTTTCAAGCCACCCAGCATTTATATTCATAGCCCTCTGTATAAGGCAA
>NC_050534.1:2657160-2663133 GCF_002922805.2 Oryzias melastigma
AATGTCCTCAATGCATTTACCAAGAGCCTGTACAGGGCCTCGGTCTCCTGGTGTCAGTCTAATATATATCTGTGTGTCATCTGCATATAAGTTTCAAAAATTGAATTAATAAAGGTATTTTTAGATTGGTTATTCTAAGACCTCCTTTTTCTTTGCTTTTGTACATAAACATCCTCTGAGTGATTTCTCTATTTGTCCTCCACAATAGTTTGGCTATTTGTTTATTTAGAAACATTATTGTTTCATGAATTGGGGGAAATATTGTAGATTAAAAGAGAAGTTTAGAGACAATGAGGGTTTTGAAAATGTTTGTATGCCCTTTATAATTAATGTTTTTGTTATTCCATTTGTTCTCTTCAGAAATGTGCTTTCCTTTTTTTTTTTTTTTTATGTTGGACCAGACAGAAAGGAAGAAGAGGGAGGTTGTGTGTGTCTGGAGGTGGGGGTTGGAAGGGGGTAGGTAGGGCGCAGAAAGATAAAAGAAAAGAGAAAACAGAAGATGGTAACATAGGGGAATAACATCATAAAATAACCAGGTGTAAATAGGAATCTGGAATGGGCGGGGCCTGTCTACAGTCAGTTGTTACACACATACTTGTTGGCTAAAATAGTCTTCACATATAAACTAGTCAAAATGTTCACAATACAACTGCAGTTCACACACACACTTGTGCATATAAACCCACACATGTAAAGCCTTTCATTCTGTCATGTATACTACTAGAGCTGATACCTGTGCTCAGGTGAGTGTTTATGTTTCGCTGGGATGGATCATGATGGAATGTACAAAGGGGAAGAGCGCCTGGCCGTCAAAACACCAAGCCCCCACCACCACCACCACCACCCCCCGAGGCAGCAGCAGAAGCAGCCAGGACCCTACAACACCCGCCACCGGGCCGCGGAGAGAATCCGCCCCCTGGGCAATCCCACCAAACACCCAGACCAGGGCGTGCGGGCCCGCCACAGAGGCCCCCATCACCAGGGAGCGGGAAGGCACAGGAGCAAAGATAGTGCAAGTCCCAGCCTAGCCAGAAGAGCAGCCCCACATCCCGGATGAGCAGCCCACCACCACCCAGCAGTACCAAGCATCCCCCTGCCCCATCCCAGGTATGAGCCCAGTGTACCCAAGGGGGACCCACCCCACGCCCCAGACATCCACCCGACCCCGCTGTAGGAGGCCCAGGAGAGGGACACCCAAGAGAAGTGGGGGGCCCAAAGGAGTGATGTTAACAAGGCCCGACCAGGTTCTACCACTGATGGAGTTTTTGGAGAGGTCCAGTTGTCGAGAACAAGGAACAGAACCGCACCACCGAGACCTGGACACCCCCATGCTCCGATGTAGTTTGATCCCCTTGCTAGATCTTAAATGTTGGGTATCCCACTCTCAGCGATGAGAGGACCCAGGAGACCAGCACCCAAGAGACAAGACCACCAGGCCGAGGGTCCAAGTCTGCTAATAGCCTCTGGTTCCCCCTGGTTACTTTATTCTAGTTTCTTTGGATTGCCTTTTGAGTAGTTGTGTTTGGTGACTGTCTTGTTTATCTGACGCTGTAAAGCCAGAAAATTTAAGTTCATCTAGTCCTTTTTGGGTGTTTTGTTTTATCTTATGTTATGACACCTGTCACTCTATTAAACACCTGTGTCCAAATCTTATCACTGCCCGGTTATTTACTTATTTCTTTATGTTACACATTTCTTTCTGAAGTGCTGAAATGTGATTGGTTAAATATGAAAATACACATCTGGAAGCAGTGCAACCAGGGGGCTAGCAATGAAAGGAAGCGGACAGACCATTTGGAATTATTGAACACGTATTCATGGACAAAATATAATTAATATCAGTCTGTGATTCAGATATTTTTAGGCCAGCAGAGAAGGCCTTGCAGGCCCTGACGGCTCACCACTGCATTTCAGTATTCTGTATAATTGTTTATTTGTACTGAATCCTTTCTGTTAGTAGGAAAACAGACAGTTTGATGTAAAGGACAAAAAGAAAACAAACTTGTTCTTAAAATACCTTTAATTCATTGTTGAAAAAAAATAGAAATTGTGACTTTAAAACTGTGAATCAAATGGAATCGTGGCTTGACTGAATGGTTACATCTCTAATCAGAACTCTCTCCTGATTTCCACCATCAACCCAAAAACATTGAATGAAAATAGCATCAGAAGATCAACCATCTCTCCTGTCTCTCTCTACTATCACTCTGCTCTGGTGAGTTTCCTCCTTGTTGGTCTGTTTGAATGGTTTTAATGGACGAGGTTCAAACCTGTGACTCTGACAGTTCAGACCTTCTACAGGACTGTCCTACCGTTCCTTCTGATGTTCTGGGGAAGACCCCTGTAGAAAAATATTCAATCTTCTAAGATGAAATCCCAGAGAGATCAAGAGCATGTCAGGTTTCTCCTTTGAAAAAGAAAAACAGTCCAAGAACATGTGGAGAAAATGTTTAAATATGGAGTTATGAAAGCATCACAGTCTGACTGTTAAACTCTACATAATATTATTATTAATAATAATAAAATGATTTGCTGCATTTTTTCATGATTCTTTTTCAATCTTTCTCTGAAAGGACTTTAAGGTTGGTATTTTCTCCATCAGTTGTTCAGATTCATTCCAGGTTTCATTTGCTTTGTCCGAGGCATTTGCTGGTGCTGCCCTCTGCTGGCAAACATGTCGAACTGCAGGAAACACCAGAACCGACTCTCCTACCATGAAGTTCTGGACTCACACCGCCATGTCTGTCAGGACAACCCGGAGTTCAGGGAAACTGGGACAACTTTTCCAAAGATTTTCAAATCACAAGGGACATTATTTACAACAAAACATCATCAGATGTTTGAAGTCAGAAATGTTTCAGAACCAAAGAGGCTCATTTCAGACGTCCTCCATCACCACACATGTATGAACGACAGATTATTATAAAGACAAAATGATCATTACAAATATTCTCTAAGCATAAAGGAATGTTATAAAAGTTCCTTTTTTCAAAATCAAAACACGGCAAACCATAAAGGACCGCCCTGTTAACCCTATTTAGCCAAAATAAAGCCTTAAACAAGAGAGCACAATGTTTTCATTACTGTCACATATATGTACATAAATGTGCTGCAGAGCAACTCTGAACATTTCTGACATGAACTGTATTATTTTCTGTGATGAATCACATGACAGCAAAATGTCATGAATTTGATTGAAGAAATTCCATTTGAAAAGCAGATTTGTAGTCGAAAAAGGATCAAATTGTTTGTTTCAGTGTCCAAACGACAATCATTGTGTGATCAACACTTATTGATCACTTCTGTTTGTTCAATAGGGCTGCACGGTGGCGCAGTGGTTAGCGCTCTTGCCTCACAGCGAGAAGGCCCCGGTTCGAATCCCGGCTGGGACCTTTCTGTGTGGAGTTTGCATGTTCTCCCCGTGCATGCGTGGGTTTTCACCGGGGACTCCGGCTTCCTCCCACCGTCCAAAAACATGCTTCATAGGTTAATTGGTGACTCTAAATTGTCACTAGGTGTGAATGTGAGAGTGAATGTGTGTGTGATTGAGGCCCTGTGACAGACTGGCGACCTGTCCAGGGTGTACCCCGCCTTCGCCCTTCAGTAGCTGGGATAGGCTCCGGCACCCCCGCGACCCCGAAAGGGAGGAAGCGGTCAAGAAAATGGATGGATGTTTGCTCAATAACTAGAACAGACAAATGTTTTTGTCCTGTATCAGAGAAGAGCAGAAACATGTTCACAGGTAAATGTCCCTGTAGAGATGAAGGTAAAAACACATTCACCTAAAAAAAGGAAATCAAATCACAGCAGGATTTGAGTTTAGTCTGTCTGTGTTTTACTGAGAGAAACATTTGATTAGTAAAATACATGTTTGATGCATGAATGAACAAAAGTCCTCTTTAATGTTTTGGAGGTAAAATTGCAGCATTTTCTACCAGACTGGAATCTCCATGTTTGATTCTATATCATCTTTAACAACAGCAGTGAGAAAAAAAGCTCCTTCTTTATAAAAGTCATGGCTGTCAGCTGTATCCTGCAGTAGAAACTAATTTAGAGTTCATAATAATTAGAGGCTGACTTTGTAAACAAACAGGATCAGGAAAAACTACTGGAACCATGTCAGTTCACATGGTGACCTACACCAAATCCAAAGTTCCAGTGTTAGGATGATAGCCAGCCAAGGTGCAGCATGGGAAAATTGCTTCAGATGCTGTGTTGTACGTGGTGAAAACAGGCTCAGCTCTGCTTGGACTGGATTTATTTTAGTTTCTTTCCATTGGAAGCAACAACACAGACGTGGAGACGACGTTAAAACCTAAAACATGCATGGGGCTACAGTTTTCTCCACCATAGACTTGACCAATGCATATCATCAGGTGCTGCTGGCAGAAGAAAGCCGTGATGTCTCTGCATTCATACACATGAAGGACTTTTCAGATTTCCCAGAGTCCCAGACTGATGTCCTTGGTGCTGAAAAATCTCCATGGGGTCCAGAATTATTTAGACGACGTCATCATCTACGGTAAGGATCAGCACGAGCATGGCCGTAATCTGCAACAGTTCTAGCTGCTCTGAAGAATGCTGGTCTCCAGCTTAACCCAGAAAAGTGTCATTTCAAGCAGAAAAGTCTGCGGATTCTGGGACATGTTATTTCTGAACATCTGCTGCCTAATGAGGAGCACCTCAAAGCCATCATGGATGCTCCAGCACCCAGTGATGCCACAACTCTACGCTCATTCCTGGGACTCACTGCATGGTATGAAAAGTTGGAGGAACATTCTGTGACTGTGGTGGAGGCAATGAGGGCAGTTCTGCAGGATGCTACGTTCAAGTGGACTCCAGAGCTGTCTTAATCCTAATTTTTCAACGTTTGTGTCCACAGATGCGTCAGACTATGTCTTGAAAGCCATATTGTGGGGGACACATTTCACAGTGTGCACAGATCGCCAAGCCCTGACCACTCTACTAGCTACAAAAGGACTGAGCCATATGTAACCAACTAGTCTGTACGGAGATGGTGTAACAGAACTTATGGACCAATACGAGAAGACTCTAATTTTGCCTGGAGCCGAGGAGATAAGCAGCAAAGATGACAACAAAAAACTTTTGAGAAGAACTCATATATTGTTACAGAAAATAATAAAGGATGCACTGTAAAATAAACAGTGCGCACAAAAAAAAAACAATATTGTTTGTTGGGTGAGTGTACATGCAATGTGGGTATCTTTATCCGGGGACTCTCTGGCTTGCCATCTGATGGATCTCCAATATTCTTCCCGAAGTTCTGGTCACCCAAAAAAAAACCTGACCGTTGTTCTCTTCTGAAACTGAGGGGGTCGACCTCGCCACTCGGCAAAATTCCTGTAATGGTGTCTGGGAACGAAACGGAACCACCCGGCCCTCGTGGAGACCTCTCTTAGTCGTCTGCTGTCCGCGGTAACGGCACCACCGGCGTGTTGTGGTAGCTCCTTGCCTCCTGCAACTCACACCGGATCACACTGTCCTCCTCCAAGGTCCGCTCGCTCGTGTTCTGCTCGCTTGGCAGTCAATCATCCTTCCTCGCGGCCCAAAAGGAAAAGCCAACGGCGGGAAAACCCGCGAGCAGTGTCTGTGTGGCAGGGTTTGTTTGACCAACCTCGTTCCTGATTGGCTGTTTAAGTTTAAGTTAAGTTTATTAAATTTATATGGCGCCTCAACATGACCTCAGTCAAACAAGGCGCCGCACATTAAAAGTTCAAAGAACAATAAAATCACAGCTAAAAAGTTAAAAACAGATAAAAATAGAAATAAATTACATTACATGAAAGACATAAAAACACCAGATTAAAAATAAAGATAAAACAATAAACAATAAAACACACCAGCAGAACAGAGTCTCATACAGCGTCAAAAGCCTGGCGGTAAAAATGGGTTTTAAGAAGTGTTTTAAAAATGGACAGTGAGGACGCCTGCCGAATGCTCAGTGGTAAAGCG
>NC_050534.1:2669988-2694370 GCF_002922805.2 Oryzias melastigma
CTAATTTCAAATGCAGAACAGTACCAAGACAGTTAGTACATCATCACAACATGACTTTACTTAATAGTGTAAATGTACTCAGCATATTTGACAAATAAAAGCCTCCTTGACTTGACTTGAAATAGAAAATACTCTTTAAAGAAGTTGACATTAAAAAATATTTTTTAAACTTGCCCTAAAGATTTATAAATCACGTGTTTTGAGCCTGTGAAATCATAGAAATAAAAAAATCTCTTCAAATGTTAGATTTCCCACACTTAAATGAACCCTAAAACTCACCACTGGATGACGTCACTCATTCTCAGTCTAGCATTCTATTGGTCAGTGGGTGTGGTTTATTCCAAGCGTCATTGACGCTCCAAATTCCTACGCTAATGATCGGCCGTGAAGCTATCACTCCATCTCTGGTGCGTTCACGCTCCGGATCCCTCGGCGGCCGCTTGTCCTGAAGGATGCCCGCTCCCTCCACCGTCAGCCCGGCGGCGCCGCGATGGGTACCGGCCTGCAGATGACTTCTTCGTGGCGAGAGAAGGCGGGTCGCGAGCACCCACGGCCGCTCCCCCTGAGCGCCGGCGCGCGCTACGCCGCGCTGGTCGCCGCGTGCGCGCTGTGCTACAGCAACTCTTTGCGCGGGGAGCTGGTCCACGACGACGTGTGGGCCATCGTCAACAACCCGGACGTCCGCGCGGGGTCCAGCCTCCGCAGCATCTTTAGCAACGACTTTTGGGGCAAAAAGATGGCGGACAACACGAGCCACAAGTCCTACAGACCCCTCTGCGTCCTCACCTTCAAGTGAGCCACCGCCTGTCCCGGGGGGTCATGTGTGCAACACCACTGACAGCATTACTGCCTCATACCTGTAACGCGTTACACACCCGCCGCGTTACTTAAGTTACTTTAACTTGAGGGCAGGGGCGGACTTACCAAAAGGTAAAGGAGGGCGACGGCCTGGAGCTCTATCCGGACACCTTTGGGTCCCTGAGCTGAAGAAGAAATATATTTCAGGGCCATCTTTATTTGACTCTGTCATCATAAAATAATAATAATAATAAATGAGATGTTGATGCTCATGTGAAAGGGTTTCATCCCCTTATAAATCTGCAGCAATTGAATATTCCAGCAACTGTAAGTTAGCTAGCAGAGAAAGACTTTAACAAGTGTGAACAGAGTAGAAAAAGTGATAATCAAACTGCTGGGAAAAATGCAAAAGCAAAAAAAAAAAAAATGCTTTTAAAAGTAGAAGAAAAAAAAAGAGGAATAGAATCAAATGGAACTGAAAAAGAAGACTAGAAAAGTTGCATTACCAGCGATGATGCTTGTGTGAATATTTTTTGCTGAAAGTAGTATCTGAAATGCTGAAGCTTTTTGCTGAAAATGGTGAGGCAGTAAACTTTAATTGCTGAAGGGATTTGCTGAAAATGCAAGAGAGCTACTGTATTTGCAAAATGCTAAATTTGCTAAAAGACTGGAAATTTTGTTAAAGAACTATGAAAGAGTGCTGAAGTTTACCTAAATTCCTGAATTTTTTAAGTAGAATTGCTTAAAAATCCCTAATACATGCCAATTTTGCAACAATATTTAGTGTGTTGCTTAAATATGAGCTAAACTCTAAAGTAAACTAAAAACCTCAGTAGATAACAAATTAGTCAAAAACTACATTAGTCAAAAACGTTAGCCTGTTGCTAAAATAGAAGCTAAACTCTAAATTAGCTTAAAAAACTTCAGTAGATATCAAATTAGCCCAAAACATTAGCATGTTGATACAATATTAGCTAAACTCCAAATTAGCATCTAAACCTAATGTAGATAAAAAAAAATGGTCAAAAACGTTAGCATGTTGCAAAAAAAACATTTTTTTTATACTGCCACTACATATGGTATTGTTTTGTTTCATCATTTAAGTGTTTTTGTCTTTTGCGTTCTTTAAAGAAATTAGAAACATTGCAGACATTTTACCCTGGGTAAGGATGTAAAAAAGGACTCCATCACACTGGCTGCGTGTGGTGCGTTCAAGACACCCTCTACACAGTTTTATGAACGCACATTCACACCTGACATGCAGGTAGTGGCAGGGGAGTGGTTTCTTCTTCTTCTTTTGTGCTCCAACAGTGCATCAGCGCTCGTCTGCCAACAACAACCAGTAGAATCTCTAAGTGCTGATGTCTCTGTCTTCAGGTTGAATGTCGTGTTTGGTGGCATGACTCCTCTGTATTTCCACCTGGTCAACGTGTGTCTCCACATCTGCGCCACCTGCCTGCTCCTGTACACCTGTGAGCAACACGTCTTCCAGCAAGCACACCTGGCCTTTGTCACAGCCCTCCTCTTCGCCGTGCACCCGGTTCACACCGAGGCGGTGAGCTCCTGCCGCGCACGCCTTCACTCCAAACTCTGTCACAGTAACGGCAGCAGAAAACAACAGAAAACCTGAAGGCAGAAGCTAGAATGGAAAATAAACTAGAAAAGTTGTATGAATGCTAGTCTAAATGGTTTGTGCTGAAAGTAGTTGCTGAAGATGTTGGAGCTTTTTGGTGAAAATGGTGATGCAATTTACTTTAACTTCTGAAGGGATTTGATGAAAATGAAAAAGCTATTTGCAAATTTGCTAAAATATTATTTCGTTAAAGAACTGTGACAGAGTTCTGAAGATGAATTTCTGAAGCTAAATTTCTGAAAATTTTGAAGTAAAATCAAAACCAAAATTAGCTAAAGAAAACAAATAAACAAAGCCCACAAACTAAGACTACCAACTCCAAACTAAAATAACAAAGCCCAGCAGAGTAAGACTGCTGAGGACAAATGGGGAAAAAAAGAACAAAGAAATAAATAAATAGCATTTTTATAAAGTAAGGATTACTTAATTAGCATTTATTTGATTTATATTAATTAAATGTATAAATTGATGTCTGAGGTTCACATAGATAATAAACTATTTCTTTTTTTACATCCAGATTTTATATGCAAAGCAAAACTTTGGTAAAAGTTTGATATTTTATTAATTAAAATCACATATTATCTTGTGCTGCACAACGCATCTTTTAAAGCAACAAATAAACTTAAAAGCAGCAAATAAACAGCAAAAAGCAACTGAAATGGCAATATTAAAAATGATTACAAAAATTACAAAAAAGGTCAAATAAACTAAAGTTGCAACAGAAAAACTGTAAGAAACGGCTGATGATCACAAATAAATAGAAAAAAATACCAACAGGTTTAATAAAATATAGCAGAAATACATTACAATGAGATAAAATCTGAATCTGTCTTCTGCACGTCACATTTACCTGTGTCCTGGGGCCTGTTTCAAGAAGCAGGTTTAACAAATTTAGAGTTCTGACCTGCACTCAGGGTTGACTGACTCAGAGTTCGCAAACTCAGAGTTTTTGGTTTCAGTACAGCTGAAAAAAGTTGTTCAATCAACTCTGAGTAGTTGGACTCAGAATCAGGTTCGAGCGTCACGACCATAAGAAGCCCTGAGCAATGGAGCCAAGACATTAGGATTCACCATGGCAACGGGAAACACTATTAGGGCATCATACTTCACTGTGACAGAAACTGATGAGTTCCCACAAGCATAAGCCGACTATGAGCACATTTCCACAAGAAAAGCAACACAGCTGCAGCGTTAAAACAGAGAGAAAATATCTGCAGAGTGAATGCGTACGTCTACATTTGAGTCATTTCAATTGAGGATAAGAACTAAATAATGTCAGGAATTATGTCACTTGTTAAGTTAGGAATGATTTAACCAGTAATCTCCGTAATTGCATGAATGACCGTTTTTGTAACCCCCCCCCCCCCACACACACACACACACACAAATATCACGGCACACAACAAACAAATATGTTAAAATGAAATATGTTAAAATAAGTATTTTTTCATTCTCAAGAATGAAAGAATAATCACTGATGTTGTTTTTTTGTTTTTGTATAATAAAACTTCTCTATCACCAGAACTCAAACCTCCCACTTTGCATAGAAAGGCAGCTGTGCTAATCACTACACTAACATTTGATATGTCTGCCAGCACAGTAGATGTTTTAACAGGCATCTCAGTGTTTAAGGCTTAAAGATTTCTGTTGTTCTTGGTTTAAATAGAGGAAAACAAACTAGATCACCAATTAAAAACAGTGTTTTTCGACCAAAATGGGGGTGGGGAGGGTTTGTGACTCGGTATTATTAATACAAGTCTCTGGAAAAACAGTAAATGAATTGGGAAACGCCAGGAAATTGACTTGTGTCCTTAAATCCTCTCCTGACATAAATGACATTCCCTCTGGATTAATCCATCCTCCTCGTCTACGGGATCCTCTATGAATGGACATGCTTTTTTGGTGGAAACGTGACGTCTGTAATGTGAATGCTCTCAAAATGTTATTGAGAAAGTTCTATTTGATCATCCTTCACTTTCAGAAGGGGCGGATACCGCAGAGAACTCTGAGTTTCCTGAAGAAAACCAGCTCCAGACCAGGCTCACAGACTCAGTTGCCATAGTGATGAACTCTGAGTTCAGTTCAAACCACTTTGTGAAACGAGTTTGGTTTAACCCACTTCCACGGGTTTAAGTTACCACTGTTTCTGAAACTAGAAACTCAGAGTTTTCCTTAACTCAGAGTTCACAAACTCAGAGTTTCAACAAAACCTGCTTCTTGACACAGACCCCTGGTAGCATAGTAACATGGTCTGTTCCTGCTGACACGAGGGTTAATTATTCAGTCATCTGTGTGTTGCAGGTGTCTGGCATCGTGGGGAGGGCTGACGTCCTGGCCTGTGTGTTGTTCTTGCTCTCCTTTCTCTGCTACACCAGGTAAAAACCTCAGACTGGGAAGTTTGACTCCTTCAGTGTGAACAACAAGCAGTTAAATAAAACAGAACGAGGGACTGGATCAACAATCGTCTTCATGCCTGTCCTCAGGAGTCTGGGGGCCTCCTTCTCTGAGGACTCCCTGCCTGGGACTGAGTCTCCGGCTGCCCTGCTCTGCAGTCTGCTGCTGGGTACCTGTGCCATGCTGGTCAAGGAGACGGGCGTCACGGTGTTCGGCGTCTGCCTTCTGTACGACGCTCTGGTGCTGTGTCGCAAGCCCCTCATGCAGTAAGTTCCCTAAAGTGTTTTTGGAAACAATTTAAAAGCAAGTTTGTAATAATAAATACATCGTCTGAAGTTAAAAGTCATGAGCAAAGTGGATGTAAAGCACACATCTTAACGGGATGTCCCGATCAGGTTATTTTGGGCCCGATCCCATTCAGAGTCATTTGATTTTCTGTATCTGCCGATACCGAGTCCCGATCCGATACTTTTATAAGACATTTAAAACATGAACATATTAACTTAGAAAACTTTTTACAGACGCACAATTTTTTTTCTACAGTTACAGATTTATTCGACAGATGCACAGTTTTTTCTAGTTGCAAAACTTTTTAAAGACCCACAAATGTTTGATTACAATTTAAAAAAAACGTTTTCACAGGCGTGCAATTTTTTCTACAGTTTTTATTTACAGATACAATTTTTTTTTACAGACACACAATACTTTTGTTACTAATATAACTTCATAGCTGTGTGACAGCTAATATTTCATTTTAAATTTAATGTCAGATGATAAAAACTGATTGAAAATAGTTTCCAAAAAACCTCCATAGTGCAGCAAATACTCCAACATTTGTAACTAAACATCCTCTTCTGTGTTTCAGTCACCGCTCGGTTTCAGGACTGTCAGACCTCCTTCGTTTCTGCACCCCCCTCCTCAAGCGAGCCTGTCTGCTCTCTGCCCACGTGAGTCTCAGTCCAGCTTTAGATCAAATCAAATCAAATCAAACTTTATTTTTTAAAAGCGCCTTTCATACTCAAGAGTAACCCAATGCGCTTCACATTTAAAAACAAAACATACACAATAAAAGCCCAACCCACCCTTCACACACACACACCCTCCCTATAACACATACACCCATGACCCCACACACAATGAAAAAAAAAAAAAAAACACTTGTAAAATAAACGTATAAAATAAAATTAAGGCTTGGCTCTGCTATGAGGAAACAGTATTGAGGATTCTATCATACCAGGGACCAGCTCGGTCAAAGGAACATCGCCACGGCGCCCACCCAGACTGGGACAGCCACGGAGTCCACTCCACAGCTGTGAGGCTGCAGTGCAGGACTCCAGCCGCCCCAGCAAGGGCGAGAACCACGGCAACGACCCCAGACCAAGCAGACAAGACCTGATATGATAGAACCCACAGGAAACACTGGGGGTAAAATGACAATAAGATAATAAAATGAAATACATAAAATGTATGTAAGATAAATAACATTGAAATTGAGATTAAATACATAAAATGTTAAATAAAAATCATAGAGAAGAAAGATAAATGAATGAATAAATAAATGAATAAAAACGAATTTAATAAATAGGCAGATAAGATCAACTAAAAGCAGCATTAAAAAGGTGAGTCTTGAGTCTCTTCTTAAAAACCTCTACAGTCTCTGCGGCCCTGAGACTCTCCGGCAGGCTGTTCCAGAGGCGAGGACCGTAATGGTAGAACGAAGCTTCACCATGTATTTTGGTCCTCACCTTAGGAACCACTAACAGGCCGGTGCCGGAGGACCTCAGGGTCCGCGAGGGTTCATACTTTAAAAGAAGATCACTTAAATAAGAAGGCCCAAGACCATAAAAACATTTATAAACCATTAAAAGAATCTTAAAATCAATCCTGAAACGCACAGGGAGCCAATGCAGCGATTTTAAAACTGGTGTAATGTGTTCCCGCCCCCTGGTCCTCGTCAGAACTCGTGCCGCCGAGTTCTGTAATAATTGTAAGTTTGTAAGAGATTTTTGAGGTAAACCAGAGAGCAGGGCATTACAATAATCTAAACGACTAAAAATAAAAGCATGCATCAGCACCTCTGTGCTGGCAAGAGAGAGGAATGGGCGGACTCTGGCGATATTTTTAAGATGATAAAATCCTGTCTTAACAACGTTTTTGATATGAGGAATAAAATTCAGCTCAGAGTCTAAAAGAACGCCCAGGTTTCTCACACAGTGAGAGGGATTAAAATTATTAGGCGTTGGTAAAATTCTCTCTCTCCTGTCTTTAGGACCGATGATTAAAACTTCTGTTTTGTCCTGGTTGAGCTGAAGGAAGTTCTCTGCCATCCATGATTTGATGTCTAAAATACAATTTAAAAGAGTGTTTAAAGGTTCAAGGTCATCAGGAGACACGGCGATGTAAAGTTGAGTATCATCAGCATAGCTGTGAAAGTCAACGCCGTGTCTCCTGATGACATCTCCAAGAGGGAACATGTACAAATTAAAAAGTATAGGACCTAAAATTGACCCTTGGGGAACCCCACAACTTATTTCATGGATTCTTGAGGAGCATGTATCCATACTTACATAAAAGTGTCGGTCTGTAAGGTAAGAATAAAACCACTTAAGGACATTTCATCTCCATCTTCTTGTTATGTTGTCATATTACGTAGAACGGCGATCTGTTCATGATATATTGATCCTTGGTCACCATCAGTCACATGTGAGCTTCTCTTTGTTTATCACAATCACAAAAACCATAAAAACAGGTCATTATAAGGAATTAATAGTTAATGATGCTTTTACTTTGTGAATCACAAACATAGATATTGATAACATGAGAGAAGTTAAAGTTAAATGAATATATTTGTACATTCTTTCTTTATCAAAAGCCTTTAGATGTTTTATCCCTAAAGAAACTTCTTTCTTTCTTCAGGTTGCTTTTATTTTGTCAGTCAGGCTGTGGCTGATGGGTGGATCCATGCCACTATTCTCAGAACAAGATAACCCCGCCTCCTTTTCACCTCACCTGCTCACCAGGTTAGAATGACAAATTTGACAACCACACACCAATTTGGTTTAATTATCAGAACACAAATGAAGCGACGGAACTTGTAAAAAGACTGGAGATTCAGTTCTGATCAGAGTGTGAGCTCTGGAATTAAAAATGTGTGTGTGCTGTCCTCTGGTCGGCAGAACTCTCACCTTCTTGTACCTGCTGGCCTTTAACGCCTGGCTGCTGCTGGCGCCGGTGGTCCTCTGCTACGACTGGCAGGTGGGAAGCATCCCGCTGGTGGAGTCTCTGGGAGACGTGCGTAACGTGGCCACCGGGCTGCTGGTCGTCCTCATGGTGGCGCTCTGCCTGCGCTGCGCCCTCACCCTGCAGGTGAGTTCCTGTTTTTCCTGAAGCTGTTTTTTGTGTTCTTGAAGTTAGCTTTTATTAAGTCTGTTAGATACTACTGCCAAAGGCTGTATGTCAGACATCTGTGGTCATGTGACCCACTGCAATCATTTGTTCTTTAAAGCCTCGTTTCCACTGAGCAGTTTGGTACAGTTCGATTATAAGTTCCACCGTGTGGTCATCTGCCGAATTAGCTGAAAGACTTTCCTTTAGTTCAGTATCCAGTGGCATTTTGTGATACATGACATTAATGCTGCTGCAAAAGACTATTTTAATAGTTGACTAATCACAGATTTTGTTTTTTCTGATTAGTTGACTAATTGGGTTATGCGCAAAGTGGATGTAAAACACAAATTTTAACCATCATTACCTTTAAACTAACTAAAGATAAAGACAATTAAGAGTAGAGTTTATTTAACTTTTAATGAATTAAGCAGCCTCTGTCCTTCATTAGTTTCTGGTATTAAAATGAGAAAAGTTGCATTACCTGCAATAATGCTAGTTTGAATATTTTTTGCTGAAAGTAGTCGCTGAAGCTAATGAAGCTTTTAGCTGAAAATGGTGATGCACTTGACTGTAATTGCTGCAACAATTTGCTGAAAATGCAAAAGCTACAGTATTTGCAAAATGTTAAATTTGCTAAAAGAATGGAAATTTTGTTAAAGAACTATGGAAGAGTGCTGAAGTTGACCTACATTTCTGAAAATTTTGTAGTAAAATTGCTTAAAAATCCCTAATACATGACAATTTTACAAAAAAATATTTATTGTGTTGCATAAGTGTGAACTAAACTCCAAATTAGCCTAAAAAAACCTTAGTAGATGTCAAATTAGCCAAAGCTAGGTAGTTGCTTAAATATTAGCTAAACTCCAAAATAGCCTAAAATTCCTCAGTAAACCAAATTAGTCGAAAACTTTAGCCTGTTGCTAAAATAGAAGCTAAAATCTAAATTAGCCTAAAAAACCCAGTAGACAAACAATTTAGCAAAAAAACATTAGCATGTTGCTAATAATATTAGCTAAACTCCATATTAGCATAAAAAGCCTCAGTAGATGGCAAATTAGCCAAACACGTTAGCATGTTGCTAAAATATTAGCTAAACTCCAATTTTTTTGAAGTCATTATAAATATTATAACATAACCGATGAATATATTTAAAGGCTTGTTGCTAATCAAGTATTAAATTAGTTGTCGACTATTTTAATACTCGGTTAGTAGTTGATGGATTGACTAATCATGGCAGCCCTACACGACTGTAGTCTCAGGCCGTGGCTCAACAGGAATTGTTCCCTGTGGTGGATGTCGTTGCTGCTCCGGCTCCACTGTGTCTTCTCTCCACAGATGGAGGACGGCTGCGCTCCTGTGGTTGGAATCCTGTTCTTGGGGTTTCCCTTCATTCCTGCCAGTAACCTTTTCTTCAGGGTGGGGTTTGTCGTCGCTGAGAGGGTCCTTTACATGCCCAGGTGAGGATGAGGGTTGGAGCAGCCACAGCTGCTGGTCACGGTGAGGGGGGAATGGAGAAAGTGAGGTTTGTCTTACGTACAGCAAAAGAAAACAAAAACATAGACATCCTCCTGGAAAACTCAAGAAATCAAAATAATGCTGAGCGTTCATGGTGGAAAACTAAATAAACTACAAAATGTTAACAATGTTAATGATCTGAACATTTTTGTCTGAACTTCTCCTTTTCTCCTTATTCCTGAGTATTCTGCCCTCCCTTGTTCATCTTCTCTCCTTCATTACTGACCTGTTCACTAACACGGTTCCCCCTCCAGCATGGGTTACTGCATCCTGGTCACCTACGGGCTGGGTCGGCTCTGCTCCATGGCAGCCGGGTGGAGCGCCACTCTCCTCCGAGGCTCCATGCTCCTGCTGATCCTGCTTTTCTCCTGGAAGACTGTTCAGCAGAACACCGTGTGGCTCTCAAGGGAGGCGCTCTTTCGGTAAGTAACATGACACCTCAGTCAGACTTACTTTGAGTTTTCAGCAGAATTACCAACCAAATTAAATTTCAGGAAAAAGAAAAGAGTGAAAAGAGTGTTTTCAAATGTCAGACTGTGGTATCCTATAGTCCAGGCTAGCTGGTTTCTTGTCCTTCTGCGTCGCATTAAGGCTCGGGTCACCTCGGACCTGTTTGTTTTTGAAGACCCCACCAAAGGGGAAATTATTTCAGAGGATTGTTCACAAGTTCTAGCATTGGAAAGGTGAAAGTCTCGCCCGGATAAAGGATTTTTTTCAGAAGACAAACAGGAATTGTTCAGCATGGGCGGCTAATTTTTACCCCAAATTCGGTTGACCACCTTTCTCCTCGGCTTCAAAAGTGCAACATGGATCACCCTACCAGTGAAGAGAGATAGCCAGCCTTAAGTCTCTTTAGCTCAGGGGAGTCGGACTCAATCGCACTCTAAAATTAAATTTTACAACTTTAAAACTGTAACTTTTTAACATAATTATGAACTAGACATATAGCATTACCTGCAATAATACTAGTGTGAATGCTGTAAGCTGAATTTGGCTGCTAAAGATGCTAGTGATTATAGCTGAAGATGCTGAAATTGATAGCTGAAAATGCTGAAGGTTATAGCGGAAAACACCGAAATTGCTAGCCAAAAACTATGAAGCTAATAGCTGAAAACACTGAAATTGATATCTGAAATCAATGTACCTGATAGCCAGCTAAAATATTAGCTAAATGCCAAATTAGCCTAAAAAACAAAACAAAAAAAAAACAGCTAGCATGTAGCTGAAAAAAATAGCTAAAAATACATGTTGTCCAAAATTCTACAAGTTGGAACTAAGCGTAAGATAACATCCGGCCTATAATAACGATAAAACAAATTGATCTGGAAGCCCGGATAGAAATTCCTAGAGGGCCGGATCCGGCCCCCGGGCCTTGACTTTGACATGTGCTTTAGCTCCTTAAAACATGCTCTCAGACACCGCTACATCTTCCAACGCCCTACGATTGGAGCAGAAAGGGATTAGGGAAGCCATCCGGATTCATCCTGTGACTTTTTGTTTTTTCATCTTTCATTTCTTTGCCCTCACCTGACCCCCTCCTCGTCCCGTTTCAGCTCTGGAATCCAGACTCTGCCTCACAACGCCAAAGTCCACTACAACTATGCCAACTTCTTGAAGGACAGCGGGCGGCGCGAGGAAGCCGCGCACCACTACAACACGGCCCTGAGGTGTGACTCCACCCTTTCCACTCAGAGCGTTTTTTTAAACTTAATGGCCTTGATGTAGATTTATGTTGAGCAAGCGGCTGGGTGGCTCAGTGGGCTAGGTGAAGGGCTGACACGCAGAAGCCTTGGGTTTGATTCCCAGGGTTGTCCACTGATCCCCACCCAGATTGGTCCTTAGGCAAGACCCTTGACGCTGCTGCCTAACTGGGTCCCTGTGCCCCTCAAGTACAGGGTTGTGTCAGGAAGGGCATCCGGCGTAAAAACTCAAATCACTGATGAGAAACAGTGGGTGCTGTTACGCTGTGGCGACCCCGAAAGGGATAAGCTGAAAGTGAACTACATGTAGATTTATGTTGAGAGCAATTATTGTTTACTGATTAGTGATTAACAATCTCCCACGATTGATTTTATGTCATGGTTAAAGATCCTTCTCCTAACAGGGCTTTAGAGCACGTGTCAAAGTCAAGGCCCGGGGGCCGGATCCGGCCCTCCAGATCATTTTATTTTATTGTTATTAATGACCTGATGTTATCTTGTACTTATTTCTAACATGTACAATTTTGACAAAACATATTTTATAGAGAGTAAAATATTTAAAGTTATTCGGTGTTTAAGTTGATTTATTCTGGAATAATATTCCTGCCTTTTTATTATTCATAATTATATTTAAAAAATGCAGTTTTAAAATAAAAAAAATGGCATTCTATTAGCTTTTTGGACTATTTTGGTATTTACTAAGATGTTTTAGGCTATTTTGAAGTTTAACTAATATTTTGTCAACATGCTACCTGTTCTGGATAATTTAAGCTTTTTTAAAAGTTTTTTTAGGCTGTTTTGGAGCTAGGCTAATATTTACATGCTAGCTGTTTTGGCTAACCTTGGTTTTTTTCTTGTTTCTTTTTATTTTTTTTTTAAGTCATTTTTGTATTTAGCTAATATTTTTGCTGGCTATCAGCTTCAGCATTTTTAGCTATTAATTTAAGCATCTTCATCTATCAGCACTATCGCATCTTCGGCGGCCAAATTCCTTTTACAGCGTTCACACTAGCATTATCTCAGGTAATGTTATATATCTAGTTCATAATTATGTTAAAAAGTTACGGTTTTAAAGTTTAAAAAATGTAGTTTTAGTATTCAATAAATGTTTATCCTAAGGTGTGTTTTGGATGTTTGCCCCTTGTGTGATTGAGTTTGACACCCTGCTCTTGACTAACTTTGTTCACTTCACGAACGCGGTAAACTCGCCTTCAGCCCATGATGTTCACACTGGACGAGCAAGGAGGGGCTTCCTCTTCTTCTTTTTTTCTCCTGTTTTCTACAGCATGTCCACCACCTACAGTTGGAGGAGGTTTGGTTCAGTTTTCATGAATCTTGCTCCAGGCTTATCTTTCACAGCTCTATTCCGATATATGAAAGACTTCTTTACTTCCAGACGGACATAAAATCACAATAATTGATTTCTCCTCCATGATCACTTTTCAAACAGTCGATATTTCCGTGAATCAAAAGGAACCTCATCCATATGTAATTTTGAGTCCCTGATTGATCGACGTGCGTTCAGTGGCCGCAATTTGTAGAGCCCAAAAACGAACATAAAATAATCATAATGACGTGTGAACACAAAGGTTTTGAACGTGGAAGTCTGAAACTCATATAGACGCGTTTACAGACTTGTCATTGGAAGGTGGTCGTTTAAGACAGAGGTCTGAAACCTGCGACTCTGGAGTCACTTCTGGCTCTTTCATCTCTCCATAGTGGCTCTTTGGCTAAAGTAAAATAAAATAATAGTGTTCTTTTTATTTATATTAGTTAAGTTTATAAATGTAGGACTGATGTGGACCTCAAAGATAATCTATGTTAAGGTTTTTACATCTTGATGACTTGAAGAAGTCCTGTTTGCTCTATGTGTCCTCCAGAATAAACTGATTTCAAATAGTAAGCAAAATCTTTTATGAGTTTAAAGCACTTTTGTGAAATCCATATCTTTTTTCTGTGAATGTCTTTGTCTTATTTTTGCACTTCTTTTTATGAAAGTATTTTGGTATCTGTATCCACACAAATGAGTGAATGTTCTGTGTCTCAGGTTGTACCCTCGTCACGCCAGCGCCATGAACAACCTGGGCACGCTGACCAACAGCCTGGAGACGGCAGAGCATTACTACAGGAAAGCTCTGGACATCAACCCCCAACACAACAGGGCCCTTTTTAATCTGGGAAACCTGCTCAGGTAGGAAACACACCCAGCAGGTGATTGGAGCTAAACCTTAACGTGACACCTGAACAGAATGACTCAAAAATGCTTCAAACCAAGATCCAAGTCACAAATCAAGAATTACGAACGCACAAATCGGAGTCTATTTTCTCTCCATACTGTTATCGCAGTGGTAGAAGACAATATGTGCAATTGGAGTGAATTCAGTCTTATCCAGATCCGTTTATGATAGAATAGATACATAAAATAATATTCATTTATAACAGGATGGTGTTAGAAACATAAAATAGTTTATATTAATGAGGATGGTTTTGGCGGAGGAAGACTGAAGGCTCAGCACTGAAATGCACGGACCGCTACTCCCTAAATCACGTGTGTCAAACTCAATCACACATGGGCCAAAATCCAAAACACAACATAAATTGCGGGCAAACAGGATAAACATTTATTAAACTCTCTAAAATTATTTTTTTAAAACTTTAAAACCGTACATTTTTAACGTAAATATGAACTAAATATACCTAGATTACCTGCAGTAATGCTAATGTGAATGCTGTAAGCTGAATTTGGCCGCTGAAGATGCTAGTGCTGATAGCCAGCTGAAATATATGCCAAATTAGCCTAAAAAAACAGAAAAAACCCAAAACTTCAGTTAGCCAAAACAGCTAGCATGTAGCTGAAAAAAATAGCTAAACTTCAAAATATCCTTAAAAACTGAGATATATCAAAACTTAGCTAAAACAGCTAGCGTGTAAATATTAGCCTCACTCCAATACAGCCCCAAACAACTTTGAAAAAAACCTAAATTAACCAAAACAACTTCAAAACAGTCTAAAAAATCTTAGTAAATGCCAAAATAGTCCATAAAGCTAGCAGAATGCCAATTAAAACTTTAAAAGCAAACCTTTTCACATAATTATGAATAATAAAAAGGCAGGAATATTATTCCAGAATAAATCAACTTAAACTTTAAATAACTTTCAATATTTTACTCTCCATAAAAATATATTTTGTCAAAATTATACACGTTAGAAATAAGCACAAGATGACATCGGGTCATTAATAACAATAAAATAAAATTACCCTAATTGCCTCACTTTGACACATGTGGTCTATAATCACGACCACGCTAATGACGTTTAAAAAAATCAAATGGAGGTATAGCTAATCGTGAATATTTTACCGACGCCTCCCTATCGCGACTGTCATGGTTATGGTTCCCCAAATACTTTGGTTAATAGCTTAAATTAATTAGATTTTTTTAACCCTTTAACACCCTAGCTCCAGTGTTTATGTTCTTTGATTTACTTTAACTTTTCAACTAGTAACACAATCGACATCATTCCAGTAGATAGTGGAGGAGAAAAGTGGCTCCATGAGCCACTTTTCTCCTCCACTATCTACTGGAATGATGTTGATTGTGTTAACAGTTAAAAAGTTACAGTATTTAAATATTTTGTGTTTCAGAAAAAAACTCATTCCACAGAAATAACCTCTCCATCACATGTACCAGGATTAGGAACTTCTCTTTTTTGCATATCACTTCATCTGAAAGTGAGCGCTCTGTGAGGCTGAACATGAACCTGCGTTCCAGGACCCAGGGACAGGACAAAGAGGCTGAGGTTCTTCTGAGGAACTCCATCCGCTACGGCCCACATTTTGCAGATGCCTACTCCAGTTTGGCGTCGCTTTACGCCGACCAGGTATTCCGAAAACCCAAACACACAGGACAATTTCTCGCCTTATTAAACGGTGACTTTTTAAGTCTCTACGCTCTTGGAGTTGGAGACCTGTTTCTTGTTTTGTATCTGATCTGTTGGATTGTCTACTGGATTCAGATGATCAGCAGTGGGAGGGGTGGAGATATTCACAAAACCAGCGTCCCTAGAGGACAATCTGATTGACAGAAGTTGATAGCTAAGAATTCTGGGTGTTCAGTAGAGTTCAACACATTCTCCCTCCCAACTGGTCATACATGGACGTATGGTTCAGGCCCCCTCCACGTCACTTTTTGACGTTTTGAATGTCCACATTAACCCTAGAACACAAAAAAAGTTACACCATCTCTTTTGACAGGGGATTTTACCCGACATAATACAAAGCATTTGTCATAAAAAAACATTGATAGATCCTAAAAACTTGCTTGAAAACTACTGAAAAATTAAGAATTTGAGAACAAAGAATTCCTAATAATGAATAATGATACTGGACTTTGGTCCACCCATTCCTAGGACATGTGCGACTTTACCCAGGGACCCATTACACTCAGAAAAATGTGATATATTGAAAAAAAATGTATATACTTTAGTTCGGATGAAAATCACCGGGCGATAGTCAGGGTCCTTGAACCAGTACTGGTCCAAGGACCTCTTGGTACTGGGCCCGAACCACACGTCCATGTTTGGACCGAGCAGAAAAAGGCAAGGTCAGCCAAACATGTATCCAAAATAATTGACATTTATTTTAAAAAAGATCTCTCAGTGAAAAAAACAGGTCATTTAAAGAGGTGAACATAGCAAAATAACTTAAGTGTTAACTAGGAGGACAACGCAACCACTGAACAGACAGATCAACAAACTTAAACTGACCTAATTGGAAACACAAGCAAACATATATAGTGGCTGATCAGACCAACTAGACACACAATGGAGAACTGAGACCAGCTACAAAAATAACTAACACAAAATGATACTGTCCTTCCTATGGTAAACTCACAGAAAAATAATGAAACTACTTAACATCAAGTACAATGTAAACATAGTTAATATTTAACACAAAAAGAGTTTCTCCTCCCCGGGCAGTAGTTCAGTCCAATCAGCTCCCTGCTGCATATCAGGCCTCTGCTGTCTGTCTCTCTCTCTTGTGTCAGGCCTGACTTGATGGTTCCAGCAGCAGCAATGGTCTCCACAGCACACAGTTAATGAAAGTTAATTAGAACAAAGCTTAAAATATATGTTAATAATGGGGCTGCCACAATTAGTCGACGAATTGACGATATAAATAATCTGCAACTAATTTAATTGTCTATTAGTCTTTAATTTATATTATATGGAGTCAGAGTTTAGTAAAGTTTAAAGTTATAACAGCATTCTTTTAGCTTTTTTGGACTATTTTGGCATTTATTAAGTTTTTTTTAGGATAATTTGGATTGTAGCTAATATTTCAGCTACATGCTAGCTATTTTGGCCAATTTAGGATTTTTTCAGTTTTTAGGCTAATTTGGAGTTTATCTAAAATTTTAGCTTTATGCTAGCTGTTTTGGCTTCATTACACATTTTTCCATTTTTTTGGCTAATTTGGCAATTAGCTAATATTTCAGCTACATGCTAGCTGTTTTGGCTAATGTTGGCTTTTTCTCTGTTTTCAGGCTAACTTGGAGTTTAGCTAATATTTCAGCTATGTGCTTGCTGTTTTGGCTAATTTAGGATTTTTTTTTAGGTTAATTTGGCATTTAACTAAAATTTTACCCTCGCTGTCAGCTTAGCGCTTTCAGCTGTTAGCGTCAGCGATTTCCACTATCTGCTTCAGCGTTTTTAGCTATCAACTTTAGCATGGTCAGCTATCGTCACTGGCACCTTCAGCAGCCAAATTCAGCTAAGTGCATTCACACTATCATTATCACAGGTAATGCTATATATCTAGTTTTTAGTTAGTTTAGAGATGGTTAAGATGTCTGCTTTACATCCACTTTGTGTATAACCCGATTAGTCGACTATTAAAATATTCGTTTCTGGCAGCACTAGTTAATACATTTATATTTTAAGCCAAACAAATCAAAAATCTAAAGGTGTTTGTAGGTGAGTGTTCGGTGCAGGTTCCTGCCCTGATGGGGTTTCAGCGTATCCATCACAGTCCATACATGACAGTTGGGAGTGAGAATGTGTTTAAGATGTGTCACATCATTTGTGTGTCTTACAGGAGCGAGTTATTGAAGCAAAGGAAGTCTACATCAAAGGTATAGAGAACTGTCCGGACAGCTCCGACCTGCACAACAACTACGGGGTGTTTCTGGTGAACACAGGTGAGTCTATTCTGCAGTTGGTCCACTCTGGGTCGTATTCACACCAGAGTTCTACTGATGGATTCAACCCTTAATCATGCATTCACACACTAACTACGCTTTTGGGTACAGTTATTCTTTTAGTTTTTATCCTAAATCTATCTATCTTTTCTATAAAATGATATTACTTAGAGTTTATTCAGACTGGACACATTTGGTTCGCTTCAAGTTAGCCAGAATTCGTTTCCTCTGATAATCAAACATGTTCTTGATAATCTCTCATTTTTTCATGATATTTCTGATGAAGGTCAACTTATTCAAGTTATAAACTGACCAATCAGATGCCCCAATAAAAGTATGTGGTGCCTACTGGCCCCACCTTGAACATTTGAAGCGTCTAATTGACAGATTTAGAACAAATCACTGCTTACTGACGACGTCTGGCTCCAACATGGCAGCTTCCACGTCGTGAAAAATGGCGACTGAATTGGCTTCATTTTTTTGCAGCCGAAAAAAAGTAAGTCATTTTCTAAGGGTGATGTCACACTCACTCTATCCAGGATCCAATACAGTCAATGATTCCATGAAAGGGTGAGGATCCACACCTATGGTAGACTATGGCCCGATCCGAATTCTCCCCTTCTCCCTCTCCCTTAGCCCTCCACCTTAGTTCATCCCTCCGTGTTTGCTCCAAACGGAGGGTGATGAAAAAATAGTGTCTAATATTTCAGACGTGACTTCCGTTCAATGATGTCATCAACATCGCCGGTCCGCTAGCATTAGCACGGCACTTCCAGCGCTTGAATATCCATAACAACAGCAGTTTTATAACTTTAAGAAGATCACACTACAACATAAAGTCATTACTTATGTTAAAATGTGAACTTCTGTAGTTCAGAGCGCACCAAAGGGAGAGAGAGCTTCTTCACACGATGCGGTTTACTCTCGTGATAGCAGACTTTGGACCCCTCTGTTTGGAGTGTGAAACTTAAAAAATAATAGTTCCGGACACGACTTCGAATTTAGCTGACACTCCAAATCAAGGGGGAGGGCTAAGGGAGAGGGAGAAGGGGAGTATTCGTATCAGGCCCTAATGTCAGGATGGGGTGTCAAACTCAATCGCACAGGGGGCCAAAATCCAAATCACACATTAAGTTGCGGTTAAAATATTTATTGAAGACTCTAAAACTACATTTTTTTACATTTTAAAACCGTAACTCTAACATAACTATGAAGAAGATATATAGCATTACCTACAATAATGCTAGTGTGAATGCTGTAAGCTGAAATTCGCCGCTGAAGATGCTGAAATTGATAGCTAAAAACGCTGAAGGTGATAAATTGAAGTTAACAGCGGAAAATGCTGATTAAAAAAAGTTGATAGCTAGCTAAAATATTAGCTAAATGACAAATTAGCCTAAAAAAACAAACAAACAAAAAACGTAGGTTATCCAAAGCCTTTAGCTTGTACCTGTAAAAATAGCAAAACTCCAAAATATCCTAAAAAACTGAAAATAGCCTAAATTAGCTAAAACATCTAGCATGTATTAGCTAAACTCCAAAATAGTCTAAAAAATGATCTGGAGGGCTGGATAGAATTACCTGAAGCCTTGACTGGACTCGGATTACAGACTCTCTTTTAGGTTTATGTAGTCCAAGTTTCTCTGAAAGCCTCACATCCAAACCGTCCTGAAAACCCTGAAAGTCTGAAGTCCTGAAAAGCAGTCACATGTTGTTGCAAACAGTCAAGGAAAATAAGAGCCATGTTTAGAATGGACACAAAAACATTCACTAAAGCAGGGACTGACACAAAAACATCAAAACAGGTACAAAAAAAATCGACATGGAAATAAATGAGAACAACCTTGCTTGGTTGCAAAGTACCTTCACTGTAAAAACCCACCCAAGCACTGTCTGGATTCAGTTTTTATGTAAGTAATGTTGGTTTTGTGGATTGTTTGTTCTTTATGACAGATGTGAGGTACCACTGTATTCGTATCTCTGAAAAACTACAGGAAGGTTTCCAAGAAGCCTACCTGGCCTCAGAAATAATTCAGAAGCTCGTTGTGGTCATCTCAAATGTCTGCCGAGGATATCAGCTGGAGGCACTAGAACACTGAGAGAGTGTCAGTGTTCTTAAGAGGTCGGCCACCTCTAGCTTTATCCACCCAACCCTTTCTACAGCACGCTGACTGAGAGTGAACACACTTGAGTAAATGTTTCTAATGAACTTCAGTAAACAGAGATTGTTCAACAACATTCAAATTATTTTATGACAATGAATGCACCAGCTTTGTCTTTTAAAACTCTAATTACAATGACCACTGTACTCCATAAATAGTAAAGCTGTTGACATCTTCACTGACTGACTGTTTTATGAGGTACTCTTTGCTTGAACCGGGTTGGACCCTTTTACCTTCAGAACTGCCTTAATCCTTGGTGGTAAAGATTCAATAAGGTACTGGAAACATTCCTCAGAGTTTGGTCCATATTGACAGGATAGAATCACGCAGCAGATCATCTTAACCATTTCTATATGCCTGAAAGTGTTGAGTTTCTGCCATGTGATTGGCTGATTAGAAATGTGCATCGATGAAGTTGGACAGGTATGTCTAATAAAAGGCCAGTGAGTGTATTGAAACTCTTATAAAAACATCCTGAAATCGTCTTCAGTCTTGGGGTTTAGGACAGATCTCAATCCTGAGTTACAGCTCAGTTACAACTTCTACAGTTTGAGAATGAAGTACCAGAGTTTTTTCTTCTCTCCTTTACTTTCCTTAATATGATGAAGGTTCATCTTTGTTTTATTCAGATTATCTCTCAAAGTGACCAAAGTACTCGAGTGTTTTAAATCAGAGGCTGTAGTTCATCACCTGTGTCTCAGCAGAGGTCCTGCCATGCTGACTGCAGGCAGCTGTTGTAAACATGAATGCTGGGATATTACTCAGGTTCCTGTTTAGTAACTGAGATTTCTCTCTTTCTCTTCTTAACTCAATGCTCCAGGAGAAGGAGAGTTGGCTGCTGCCCATTACCAGCGTGCAATACAGCTGAAACCAGCACATTACGTTGCCATGGCGAACCTGGGTCGTCTTCTGCGAGCGTCTAATGAGAACGATGAAGCGGAGTCCTGGTTTAAACGGTGAGAAAAACTGGCTTCACCCTGATTTTTCTTTCATTGGTTTGGAGCTACAAACAAGTACAGATACTGAGGTACAGTACTGTAATACCAGATACTGAGGTACAGTACTGTAATACCAGATACTGAGGTACATACAGTACTGTAAAACCAGGTACAGACACATAGGTACAGTACTGTAATACACAGAGGTCTGGTACTTAACCAATGGAACTCCAGACTGTATAAAGTGGGTCTATTCTCTGATGAATCTGGTTCTGCTGTGTGAAAACAAATGGATTTCAATGACTAATGTAAGCATACCCCCCCCCCATGTCTCCCCACAGAGCGCTGCAGATATCCAGGAAGGTGGATGTCCTCACCCCCCTCGGAGCGTTGTACTACAACACAGGCCGCTTCTCTGAGGCCCTGCAGGTGTACAGAGAGGCAGCTGCTCTGCAGCCACACAGCACCGACATCCTGCTGGCCTTGGTGGGCAGACACCCCCCCCCGAATCACAGCACCTTTGACCAGAGACCTCTCATAAAGATGTCTGCTCTCGCCTCAGGCTCAGGTGTTGGTCATGACCGGCCACAGCACAGAGGCCGAACAGATGACGCAGGACGTCATCTCCAGAGAGGGCGGCTGCATCGAGTGTTACCGCCTCCTGTCCGCCATCTACAGCAAGCGTGGAAACCACACCGAGGTGAGACGGGGTCTGAGCTGGAACCTGCTGGACATCTACATTTATATACAACTTCTGCAGGTTTGAGGGAGAAAGGAAATTCATAGTCAAACAGAAGTCAAGTGACTCATTACAATAATATTGACTAGTAAGGAATTACCTTAAAATCACATTAACGAGTCGTCTGTAGAGGACCGCAGTTTGGAATTATCACTGAGGTCAAAGGTCAAGGAGCTTGGAGCCAAGCTAAGCTATATTGGTTACTTAAAAACTATAAATGGATTAAATAAATTCCAGAATGAGGGTGGTTTAACAGCAAATGCATGTAGGAAATAATGTAGTGTGAGCAGTTTATCTAAAGATCTGGATTTAAAACTACAGCCAGAATCTAAATATTCTAAAAAGACTGAAACAGAAAACTGATACGCCTGTCATGACAACATCGCTAAACGATTCCTAGTTAAAATCAAAAGTCTATCGTTTTGAATCTTCTGGTTTTTGAAAATTGCACGGCGACCTTTCTAAGGTCTACCCCGCCTTTTCTCGACAGCAGTGAGGATAGGCTCCAGCAACCTTGAGACTGAAAGGGATTCAACAGTTTCAGGTGGATAGATGGAACTGAAAATTTCAACCCACTCTATGAAAATTGTGTTTTAAACATGTTCTTGTGGTCTTTTTTTCTGATGATGGAAGAAAATGAAGCTTAAATTGCATTGCTGAGTATTTCTTTTTCAAATTGTTGTGAATAGAGAGCTGACGACACAATGCTGTTTGAAAAAGATCGTATTTGTGATGAGGAGAATGCGCTGGACGGATCTCCGCTCCATTCTGATGCATCCACTTGTAGACAACTAGATGGAATCTGATCAGAATGATCAAAAAACAGCAGCATTGTAAGCTTTTCCGCGTACATGTGTGTGCATGTGTCCTTACAGGCTCTCCAGGCTCTGGACCGAGCTCTGCAGCAGAATCCGGTTGATCTGACGGTTCGAGCAGAACTCCATTTCTCCAAAGGAAACCAGCTCAGAGAAATGCAGCAGCTTGATGAAGCCCTTGAGGTATTTCTCTCTCTTTCCTTCTCTTCTCATGTTGTTGTTCACCTTTTGGACTAGTCGCCACAGCAAAAAGGCAGGTATGATCGTCATCTATCATGCTATACTTAACTCTTTCAGAGTAAACTATAATTGTATATATAATCATATTTTGCCTTTGGAACACTAAAGAACAAACCTTGTATGAAATGTATTTTTGTGAACTCTTTTCCTTGAATACATTAAGGATCCAGCTCAAAATGTGCAGATTCCTCACCAGAATGTTCTTTGATGTATGCCACCGCACGGAGTTTAAATGCTAAATCAAATGAGCGTTTCTTGGCCTTTGCTAAGCTGGCTCATTACGGTGGAGCATGGCCACTATTAGAGACCGGCGTCTAAATCAGAGGTCCCCAAACCTGTTCCTGTGAGGGCCACAAAACAGTTTTCTTCTCTGATGTGACAAAAGTGTAACAATCACTGTCAAACATTTATGGTTTTCTAGAAGCTAAACATAGATACATTTTAAATAATTCATTCACAGAAAAAATAATATTAAAATATTTTAAAAACTAGATGTGTAGCATTACCTGTGATACTGCTAGTGTTAATGCTGTAAAATGAATGTGGTCGATGAAGATGATAGAGCTGATAGCTGAAGATGATGAAATTGATAACTAAAAATGCTGAAGCTGATAGCTACAAACACTGAAGCTGATAGCTAGCTAAAATATTAGCAAAGTGCCAAATTAGCCTAAAAAACAAAAATAATTCTAAATTAGCCAAAACAATTAGCCTGTAGTTGATATTAGCTAACTCCCAAATTAGCCTACAAAACTAGAAAAATTCTGTTTTTTTATTCTGTGTTTTACTTGAGTTTTACTGTGAAGCACTTTGTGATTTTTATCTTGAAAGAAAAATTGTTGAGAGACGATTTGTGAAAACCCAAAAGTGTGAAATGGAGCAGAGAATAAAGCTGTAGGTCTGTTTGTCTCCACAGAGCTACAAACTGGCTGTGGAGCTGAAACCGGATCAGTCCCAGGCCTGGATGAACATGGGAGGGATTCAGCACATCAAGGTCAGACACTAAAGACGTGTAGCATTAACATGACAACGTTGACGTTCAGGAAAACAGTTCAGCCTGTACACTCCTTAAATGCTACGCTCACATTAAACCGGATTCATACATCAAATTGATGACTTTCATTTGTCCCAGGAGGAAAAAAAAATGAGACTAAAATTAGAGGATTTATCATTATCTCAGTGCAAAAATGAAAAATATAAAGTTCATGAGGAGAGTGATCAGATTCTCCTCCATGTTTGTTTTAAACTCCACCCACTGATTGCATCATCAACACATCGTGGAGTCCCTGATTGGTTGACATGAGGCGTCTTCTTCCATAGAGTTCAGATATTTGAAGTCTGAAAACATCTTGACAATCAAAATGTGCTGTCACCAGACCACCAACGCTGAAACGTGTTCTGATTGCATCTGTACGTTAGCTTAACATCAAAAAAGCCTTAAACAATTTTTACAAAAAAAGCAGTAAAGCCTAGTAAATTAAAATTCAGAGCTGACTTAGATGTGATTCAGCTTAGTCTTGGGGGGTGTCAAAGTTCTTGGAACTTATCCTAGCTCTTTTAGGCCTGAAATGGAGGCTAGCACTGTTAAAAAGACGCTCACTAGCAGCAGATGCAGGTAGGGGAGTGTTAAGCCTTTAAGACAACTTCAGTAGAGGTTTTTCAGGATGATATTAACATTTAAGCTAAATGCCAAATTAGCTTAAAAAAATGGAAAAATGTGTCATTTAGCCAAAACAGCTAGCATTTTAGCTAAACTCAAAATCAGCCTAAAAAAACTGAAAAAAATGCAAAAATAGCCAAAACAGCAACCATGTAGCTGAAAAGTCAACAGCCAAAAAGAGTAGATTTAGAGTGTGGTTACCCC
>NC_050534.1:2696971-2709283 GCF_002922805.2 Oryzias melastigma
ACAATCACTGTCAAACATTTATGGTTTTCTAGAAGCTAAACATAGATACATTTTAAATAATTCATTCACAGAAAAAATAATATTAAAACATTTTAAAAACTACATTTATAGCATTACCTGTGATACTGCTAGTGTTAATGCTGTAAAATGAATGTGGTCGATGAAGATGATAGAGCTGATAGCTGAAGATGATGAAATTGATAACTATTAACATTGAAGCTGATAGCTGGCTGAAATATTAGCAAACTACCAAATTAGCCGAAAAAACAAAAAAAAATATAAATTAACCAAAACAATTAGCCTGTAGTTGATATTAGCTAACTCCCAAATTAGCCTACAAAACTAGAAAAATTCTGTTTTTATATTCTGTGTTTTACTTGAGTTTTACTGTGAAGCACTTTGTGATTTTTATCTTGAAAGGAAAATTGTTGAGAGACGATTTGTGAAAACCCAAAAGTGTGAAATGGAGCAGGGAATAAAGCTGTAGGTCTGTTTGTCTCCACAGAGCTACAAACTGGCTGTGGAGCTGAAACCGGATCAGTCCCAGGCCTGGATGAACATGGGAGGGATTCAGCACATCAAGGTCAGACACTAAAGACGTGTAGCATTAACATGACAACGTTGACGTTCAGGAAAACAGTTCAGCCTGTACACTCCTTAAATGCTACGCTCACATTAAACCGGATTCGTACATCAAATTGATGACTTTCATTTGTCCCAGGAGGAAAAAAAAATGAGACTAAAATTAGAGGATTGTTTTATTATTGTCTGAATGCAAAAATGAAAAATATAAAGCTCATGAGGAGAGTGATCAGATTCTCCTCCATGTTTGTTTTGAACTCCACCCACTGATTGCATCATCAACACATCGCGGAGTCCCTGATTGGTTGACATGAGGCGTCTTCTTCCATAGAGTTCAGATATTTGAAGTCTGAAAACATCTTGACAATCAAAATGTACTGTCACCAGACCACCAACGCTGAAACGTGTTCTGATTGCATCTGTATGTTAGCTTAACATCAAAAAAGCCTAAAACAATTTTTACAAAAAAAGCAGTAAAGCCTAGTAAATTAAAATTCAGAGCTGACTTAGATGTGATTCAGCTTAGTCTTGGGGGGTGTCAAAGTTCTTGGAACTTATCCTAGCTCTTTTAGGCCTGAAATGGAGGCTAGCACTGTTAAAAAGACGCTCACTAGCAGCAGATGCAGGTAGGGGAGTGTTAAGCCTTTAAGACAACTTCAGTAGAGGTTTTTCAGGATGATATTAACATTTAAGCTAAATGCCAAATTAGCTTAAAAAAATGGAAAAATGTGTCATTTAGCCAAAACAGCTAGCATAAAACTAACATTTTAGCTAAACTCTAAATTGGCCTAAAAAATTGAAAAAAATGCAAAAATAGCCAAAACAGCAACCATGTAGCTGAAAAGTCAACAGCCAAAAAGAGTAGATTTAGAGTGTGGTTACCCCTAAAGTGCGCCTTGTGTTCATGTCTGTTTGAAGGATGAACTTGGAATGACTTACTGACAAAATCAGCTTTTTATGTCACAGAGTATTGGAATTGATGCAACGTTGAAAGGTGTTTCTTAAAGAATTTTTAGAGGGGTTGTCTCAAATAACCCTGTACACCAGGGGTGTCAAACTCAATCGCTCAAGGGGCCGAAATCCAAAACACACCTTAGGTCACGGAACAAACAGGATAAACATTTATTGAACACTCTCAAACTACATTTTTAAAACTTTAAAAAAGAACATTTTTTACATAATTATGAGCTAGACATATAGCATTATATGCAATAATGCTAGTGTGAAAACTGAATTTGGCTGCTGAAGATGCTGAAATTGATAGCTGAAAACGCTGGAGCTAATAGCCAGATAAAATATTAGCTAAATGCCAAATTAGCCAAAAAGAAACAAATATAAAAAACTTAGGTTAGCCAAATTAGCATGTTGCAGAAAAATAGCTAAACTTCAAAATAGCATAATAAACTGAAAAAGCCTGAATTAGCCAAAACAGCTAGCAATTAGCTGAAATATTAACCAAACTCCAAATTAGCCTAAAAAACAAAAAAGAAAAAAAACCTTAATTAGCCGTAACCTTAAACTTTTTTTAAGCTTTATTCGAGCTGAATATTAAAAAGTCAGGAATATTATTCCAGAATAAATCAACTTAAACCTTAAATAATTTTCAATATTTTTACTATCCATAAAAATATATTTTGTCAAAATTATACAAATTAGAAATAAGCGCAAGATAACATTGGGTCATTAATAACAATAAAATAAAATGATCTGGAGGGCCGGATCCGGCCCCCGGGCCTTGACTTTGACACATGCTGTACACAGTGAGACTATATGTGAAAACACCTACATGAGATGTGTCTGTCACCACAATACAATTGTCTCCTTATCTTAGGAATCTGGATAGTAACACGAGACATTTTTTAATGCTTGTCTTTACACGTGTCTCCACATGTAGGGAGACTATGCGACGGCCAGAACCTACTACCAGCAGGCCTTGCTCCTCAACCCCTCCTCCAAGCTTCTGAAGGAGAACTTAGCCAAGCTGGACCGGCTGGAGAAGAAGACTGCAGGAGCCACATAAGTTCTGCTCTGCCTTTCTGTAGAAGATAGACAGACAGCAGACCTGCATTCAGAAGGTGTTCTTCTGACAGAAGACTCTGCGTTTCACTGTAAGAATGTATCGATGGGAGTGCTTTGTGACGTGTCTGCGTCACTTTGGGGAAACAAACTTGTTGTGTGAAGAAGACTCGGGACGTCGTCAAGGTTCCTGTCCAAACCTCAGACTGCAGGAGATCTGCAGACGTCTTTGATGGCGTTCCAGCCTTTAGATGGAGCTGTGAGGACTCTCTGAAAGCACCAGCCCAAGGTTTGGATGCTCTCATTCATCCTGACTCGAAGGTGTTTGCAGGTCAGAAGATAATGAAGGGACCAGTGCAATAAAAGAGTTGCACATATGAAGTGAAGGATGTAAAAGAGTTTGAAGTATTTCTGTTGGTTTACATTTTTTTTCATTTATTTCTCAAGGTGGTGGTGTGCGTAGTAATTGCAGTGTTTGTATCCTTTGATTTACTGTCATTTTTAGATCATTAACATCAATGTAATTCCAGTAGATTTTAAAGGGGAAAAGCGGCTCGTCGGAATTATGTTGATCGTGTTAATAATTACAAAATTACAGTATGTTAACGATTTCTGTGCTTAAGCGTCACCTGCGACGTTTAGGTTTTTAGCTCCATATTGAGAAAAAGTTTAAATCGGAGAGATGATGACAGTGATGTGAGCAAAAACAGAAGCAGGGGATCAAAGTAAAGCTAATGATCAGACAGCATGTGAGCGACACCGTCCTAGAGTAAAAAATAAACGACTTTAAATGCGAGACAGCAGTTTGAGAAGACCCAAAAAGAGATTTATTTAAGTGTACTACAAGTATACTTAATCTATATTCAGACTGGGCATATTTGGTCTGCTTAAAGTGAACCCTGATGATCCAAATTAAGTTTTTTGTCTAAATCAGGGGTGTCAAATACAAAGGACTAAAATCCAAAACACACCTTAGGTTTCGGGCTGAACAGGATAAACATTTATTGAACACTCTAAAACTACAATCTTTAAAACTTTTAAACTGTAACTTTTTCACATTATTATGAGCCAGACATATAGCATTACCTGTGATAGTGCTAGTGTGAATAAGCTGAAATTATCAGAGGAAGTTGCTTAAATTACTGGCTAAAAACGCTGAAGTTGATAGCTGAAAACACTGAGGCCGATAGCTAGCTAAAATATTAGCTAAATACCAAATTATCCTAAAAAAAAATTAAAAAAAAAAAAAAAAACGTGGGTTAGCCAAAACAGCTAGCATGTAGCTGAAAAAATAGCTAAACTTAGAAAAAAAGCCTAAAACCCTGAAAAAAGCTTAAATTACCCCAAACGGCCCGCAATTAGCCAAAACAATAGCTTAAATCCAAAATAACCTAAAAAGCTGAAAAAGCCTTAATTAGCCAAAATCGCTAGCATGTAGGAGAAATATTAGCTAGACTCTAAAATACCTGAAAAAAAGCCTAAATTAGCCAAAATAGCTAGCATATAGCTGAAATATTAGCTTAACTCCAAAATAACCTAAACAGCTGAAAAAGGCTTAATTAGCCAAAATGGCTAGCGTGTAAATATTAGCCTCACTCCAAAAACAGCCCAAAAAAACTTTAAAAAAAAGGCTAAATTAGCCAAAACAGCTAGCATGTAGCTGAAATATTAGCTTAACTCCAAAATAACCTAAAAAGCTGAAAAAGCCTTAATTAGCCAAAATGGCTAGCGTGTAAATATCAGCCTCACTCCAAAACAGCCCAAATTTTTTTTTAAAAAAAGCCTAAATTAGCCAAAACAGCTAGCTGAAATATTAGCTTGACTCCAAAGTAGCCTAAATGCTAAAATAGTCCAAAAGCTAACAGAAAACAAATCTTTAAAACTGTAAATTTTTAACATAATTAATGTCAACATAATTAACACAAAAGGCAGGAATATTATTCCAGAATAAATAAACTTAAACCCTAAATAACTCTCAATATTTTACCATCTGGAGGGCCGAATAGAACTATCCGGAGGGCCGATTCCGGCCCCCGGGCCTTGACTTTGACACGTGGTCTAAATGTACCCAATTATACCCTAGTCCATGCCCAGGAACAGTTCTCTGACCCATCTTTGAAGGTGGTCTCTGTTCGTTTCCAATTGGACTGATCTCTGATTGTCTCTGAATAGACTCGGTGCTCGAAGCGAAACAACTGGACCAAAACGGCCTTGGGATGATTATGGGATGTAAACTGAGTAGGAAGGAATCATCTCATTACCCACAGAAACACATTAGCCTTGTTTCCAGTGAGCCCTCCAGTACAGTGTGGTTCGGTCCAGTATATGAGCGTTTCCATTGTAATATAAACCCAATTAACAGTTCCAACCCACACCGCAGTGAGAACAAACCGCTCAGTGGAAGCGAGGCTTAACTGAGTGGAAACGCTCACCAGAATTAACAGGACCGGACCGTACTACTTACCAGACCGGACCGTACCAACAGCTCAGTGGAAATCTACGTCAAACACTTATCATGGCACCGTCTTAGCCGTCGTCTCCTCAGTAACCCTCTTGCAGCACGCCTCCACCAAAGTATCAGTACAAACTGTTGAACCTGATGTTGATACAGATGTTCAACATTGGTCAGAGAAAATAAATAAGTGAACTATCCTGAAAAGGATTGCAAAGTGCAGGTCTCCCATTATTCTTTCTCTGGGTGCTTTGCACTTGAATTCCTGGCCAATGACTGAAGAGATCTTTAGTCACATGGTTTTGTTTACAAGATTTGGTTAAAAAAAATGTCTGGTTGACAGCAGTCTGAATACAGACCAAACAGACGGTTCAGGACTCAATCCGGACCGATGGACTTGTCCAGTCTGAATACAGACCAAACACAAGGTTCTGGACTCAATCCGGACCGATGGACTTGTCCAGTCTGAATACAGACCAAACACAAGGTTCTGGACTCAATCCGGACCGATGGACTTGTCCAGTCAGAATACACCCTTAGTCTGTACTTAAAGTGAGGAAATATACTTGAAGTTTACTTTTTTAAATACTATCTATATTATAAACTTAAAATGTTCCAATTCAGTCTGAAGAACTATTCAGGTAGAATACTTCCTACACTACACGTACATAGTTCTAGGGTGTATTCAGACTAACACGACAGTTGTTGCTTTACATTTGTCCACGGCACGTGACTACCAAGTGGCGGTTTTGATTCAGTTGTTTGGGTCTCTGAGCGGATCGTCTTCAGACTGAAGAATCTCTCGAAGTTCTGACCGGCCGGAAATAAACTGAGACCACCTCGAAAGATGGATCAGAGAGTGGTTCCTGGTCCGGGTATTCAGACTGAAACTTTGTTCTGGATTATCGGGGAAACAAACTCTGGTTCACTTTAAGCGGACCAAATGTGTCCAATCTGAACACTCCCTAATGCTAAAGTATACTTAATGAAAATGTAAATGTTTATTTTATTGCTAAGTAGAAGGCTACATGACGCTCCGATCGGACCACAGTTTGGACTTTAGTGAGACGGGAGAAGGAGATGTTCATGGTTGTCCTTCAGTTTGGCCTCAACATTTCTGAAAAATATTTGGATTTGTTTCACTTCTCTGTATCGCACAGTGGCCACCCAGTAATCGGAAGGTTCAAATCTGCAGTGCAGTCCGGTCATACCAAAGACTTCAACGTGGGACTCAGCGTTTTGGAGTCAGATTGAGGGCTAAACCGCCGAGGATCAGTCAAATGTAGAGAAGAGAGGTCAATAAAAACACTGAAATGGTTTAAACTGATGTTCAGCTTCACCAGCAGTCAACTTATCCTCCATATTTATTAGAAACCAAAACAACCAAAGGTGACACCAACACGTTAACGAACACTGTTGGAAAAAGATCGGATTTGTGACTGAAAACCCGCTGGGTCGGCTACAAACTCCCTGCTCCATTCTGATGCATCCACCTGCAGACAAGTAGATCCATGAACGTCCCTGAGCAAATATAAAAACGTATTTTTTAAAACTTGATGCACAGATGAATCAGAATGTTTAACTTATGTCAAATTATTTAAAGATAATTATTGACCTTGTTTCAAAAGAGTTTGGTGTTTTTCCCTAATTCTTTGAATCAAGTTCTGACGTGGTACAATCATGAGCTTTTAAAGAGGTTTATTACATATGTTTGTCTTTATGTGCTCGGTGGGTAAAGTTGTGTTTTGTTTGAAGGGATTAAAGCTGATTAAATGACAACATGGCGTCGTTGTTTCCATCACATAAACTGACAAAGGAGAATGAGATGTTGATCTTTGGGGGGCATAAAGTAAAGATGGGAGGCAGTTGGTGGGGTATTGTTTCATTTTTTGTATGTACCGGTATAAATTTTAATATATACGTATTTTATTATATTTACTATATGTATATTTTATATACATACTTGTATATAGTTTATGGCTAGTTTGAAGATAGTTTGACAGTACTTTGTGACCAAATTTGAGACTTCTTTGAGGCCAATATGAGAATAGTTTAAAACTACTCTGAAGTTAGCGCAGTGCTAGGAACAGCTAAGATGCTGCAGGACCCTCAAGCTCCCAGGCCTCTGGTAGAGGACCAGAACTAAGAGGAGAAACCACCTGAGGAAGGTGAGAGGTGCGTTTGTTTTTAAATATACATAGATATGTATCTCTCTCTCTCTCTATATATATATATATATTTATATATAAATATATATTTGCTATTCACATGTTTAAATTGCTTTTGCTTTCACACACCCCTCTGCATTTATCCGGACTTGGGACCGGCACAGGAGGACGCTGGAATGCGCCCCCTTGTGGTTGCATTACACACACACATTCATTCTTTTTTTTTTTTTCATTCACTCATTCTTCACTCATTCTTTTTTAGGGGAAACCTGAGCTCCAGGAGAAAACCCTCAAACATTCATTCATTCATGACAAACATTAAACAGAAAAAGGTTTTTTTTTTTTTTAACAAAACACAACACAAAGACAAGACATTTTTTAAGGGTGAACCTGAGCACCAGGAGAAAACCCATTTCTGAGTAAGACTTTAGTTTCTTACTCGATGTTTTTATACTGGCGTCTGCCTGCTGGAGTGAGAGCCTTTTTGAATCTCCTCCACAGGGAAATCTTTAGTCCACCAGTGTTTTCTGATGATTCATCGTCTTCATCATCTGATGTGTCTTCATCATCTGATGTGTCTTCATCATCATCAGAAATTCCTTCTTCGTCATCGGAGGTTTCGTCTTCGATATCCCACATTTCCAGGTATAAGTCCATGAACCTATCCTGTTCTTGGTCAATTGAAGTGTCCTCCTCATCCGGGTCGGTAGATGTTTGATCCGGTATGACCACAGGAGTGTCAGCCTTGTATTTGCGCCCTCTTGCTGGAGTCAGAGCCTTTTTGAATTTTCTCCACAGGGAGATTTTTGGTTTCTCCACATTGGATGGCTCTTTCAAGTCCTTGGCCACTGACTCTTCTTCTTGGGGATCTTGTTCAGAAACCATCTCTGGTTCTGGTTCTGGGAGTGAAACTTCTACTTTGGGGTCAGTTTCCTCCAAAAAGGTCCATGGCAGTCCCAGAGCACTTTGGTCTGTTTTCCTCTCAGGTTTCGCGTTGAGGACAGCTCTTCGTTTGGCCAAACGAGTCCTGACAAGGACTGGTCTACAGATCCTTCGTCTTTTGGTGGGAGGAGATTCTGTTGTGTCCATCTCCAGAGGTCTCTTGCGCTTCCTGGGAGGTTCTGCAGCCACTTGTGGTTCAGAAACCATCTCTGGTTCTGAAGCTTTGACTTGGACTGCTGCCTCCTCAGCGACATTTTCAGTGGACTCTGGGACATTTTCTGCAGGAAACGACTCCACCACTGGTGAGTCTGTTTCCTCAGTTTTTACTTGATCCAGTTCTATATGATCTAGAATCTCCTGGTCCACCAGAGGTGGGCTGACTGGTCCACACTCAGTTTCCGGTTCCTCCAGGTCAGGGCTTTTCTTTGCCTTCTTGTTTTTGCGCTTCCTGCGCTTTTTGGAAGGTTCTTCAGCCACTTGTGGTTCAGCCAAAATTGTTGGCTCTGAAACTTGGACTTGGTCTGCTGCCTCCTCGACGACATTTTCCGTGGGCTCTGGGACATTTTCTTGAGGAAATGACTCCACCACTGGTGAGTCAGTTTCCTCAGTTTTCACCTGATCCAGATCTTTGTTATCTAGAGTCTCCTGATCCTCCAGAGGTGGGCTGACTGGTCCACAGTTGGTTTCTGGTTCCTCCAGGTCTGGGGTTGTCTTTGTTTTCTTGTTTTTGCGCTTCCTGCGCTTTTTGGAAGGTTCTGGAGCTGCTTGCTGTTCAGAACCCAACTCTGGTTCTGAGGCTTTTGTCTCCACAGATTCTTCTTCTGGGACATCCTCAGATTTTTCTGGTTTTGGTTCAGCCAAACCCTCTGCTTGGTCAGCAGACTCCACAGGTTGGACAGAGGTTTTCAGAGATGAGACCTGCTCAGAAAGCTCCTCCACCTGAGTCTGAAGTCTGCCCTCCAGTTTGCTCTTCAATCTCAGTCTTGTGCTGAGATCCTGTCTGAGGCTGGCTTGTTCCTCCAGATCCTCCTGGACTTTCTTTGCTTTGGCCTTTACCAGCTGTTTGCATCGCTGGAGCTCCTGTTCACGTCTCTGTCGGAGTTGCTGTTCTTCTGCCACTTTTAGTTGCATGTCTTGCAGCAACTCCCAGTGCAACATGCAGTTCTCCTCAGTGGCAATCCTCCTCTGTTTGAGTTGGGTTAAAAGCTCATTTCTCTGGAAGAGCTTTTGCAGGAGAAAGTCACGCTCTTCTTTCAGAGCGGACAGATTCTTTTTGACGGGAGAAGTTGTTGGTTTCTCCTCATCAGAAGGTTTGTGAGCTTTGGGAAGCTCTGAAGGTTTGGCTTCAGAAGCAACCATTTTAGCAGATTTGCTGGTTCTTGTCATGTTTCTCTTGAGGGTCCTCGTGGGTCTCGGTTTGTCTTGGTTTGTCTCGGTGGGTGTTTACCAACGAAAGGTGTCTAAGTGAAAATTTCAGTCCAGTTCAAGAACTTTCCGATGCAAAAACAATGATGTCAAATGAGATCATCTCCCAAGATACGATTTAATATGACATAGAAATGATGACGTCAAATGACGCCGAGAGGAGGGGCATCTTGGCAAACAGCCAGGAACGTACCATTACGTGAAAAAGGGGGGGGGTCGCGCAGTGGTACAGTCCAGGTAAACACGCGAGGAGTCTGTTTTCAGAGCACGCGCGTGGGTAAACAGCAGTTTCTGGAAGCATTTCCGGTTAATTTGGCGACACAAACGCCGAGCGGCGACTTTGTGAAATGAGAAACAAACTTGGAGAAAGATTTAGGAACCGTCCATCCATCCATGCGGCAGCAGGAGAGAAGACATGCTGGCTGCAGCGACACGGAACTCCTGAAAACTGCAGGTAGACCACGTCCTTCCGCGACACTAACTAGTTCCTTCTAAAACACTATTCGCCTGTTTTTTTTAATTATTTTATTTTATTTTTTTTTTGAAGAAAGTAAATAAATAAATAATCAACTAATCTCGTTTTTTAAGGTTTCTTGTCCATTCTAAAGAAAAGTGGAGAGAGAAGCATTTAGCTTCATGCAGTTGTTCTGAATAAAACACATTTTTATGCAAAATAACACAAATGAAACGTTTAAGAGCAACTTAAAGAGCACGTTTGAGGATTTATTTTTGTAATTGTTTTAAATTAGGATCAGACTAAAAAAGCCAGGAAAAGACTGTAGATGTGACGTAGGACCTACAACAACAAGCCGCGAGCTCCTCGTCTGAGCTAGCATCTGGCTCCAAACTGTACAGCTGGATAGCCACCATATTGCTAGCATTTTGGTTGCACCACTAATGTTAGCTTGAGGTTGTGAGGGGCTGTGAGCTACCAGGAGAGAGTGTAAACAAAGGGATGATGGGAAATGAGTGCTGGCTTACTCCATAAAACACGACTCAGAGGTGGATTTCTGATGAACTTCTGCTCTTTTGCAGAAATCATGTCCTAGTCCTAGTTTAAAAAAAACAAAACATTTTAACCCTCAAAATGTGTAACTGGAGTCTTCTGCCTATTTTAAAAACAAAAGTGTCAGAGAATACGGAATCCGAAAACGGCCTGCCTTACTTTTCTTTTTTTTTTTGTTTTCTCGTGATAACGAGATGATCATTAATGAAGAAGGAAGCGTCCCGCATTCCTTTTCCTGCACTGAGATGCAGAGACTTCCTCTGTTTACGTCTATTTATTTTGTGTTTAACAAGAAAAACAGCAGAAGAACACTCCACAAAAGTTGTATTTAGTCCATTTTCTTTTATTATTGTATTAGTTGGTCTACACCCCTCAAACTCCTTCAATCCTTCTCATCCTCCAGACCTCCTCCCTTTATTTCCCCCAAACCTCCGAACAGGTTGATTGACTGATGACAGCGCCAATGAGAATCTGCGCGTGATGTGTTCAATGAACTCCGGACATTAGCAGACCAAAACAGCCACTCGGCCCAGAGAATGTCCTGTAAATGAATGTTTTTGCCCCTATATTCACAGAAAACGTGACTTTTTAACACAGTTTCCTCATGCTCTGTGCTCGGCGTACATCATCAAAGTTCATCTGAATACTTTGTTATATCTCCTTTGTTAGCAATGATAACATTCAAACATTTTCTGAAAGTCTCTTCACGAGGTTTTCACAAACTGTTGCCGTTATTTTGGTCCATTCCTCCATGCAGATCTCCTCTAGAGCCGTGATGTCTTAGGGCTCTCACTGGGAAACATAGACTTAGAAACGTGCACAGTGACGCATTTCGTTTAGGCCAGGGGTCTCAAACTCAATTCAGCCGAGGGCCGCTGGAGGGAGAGTCTGGGTGAGGCTGGGCCGCATCAGGATTTCCACAAGAAAATCGCTGATAAAACATTCCAGTGTTCTCAAATATCTTTATTTCTAACACAAAATAATGAATTAAATAAATACACATATTAAAAAAATGAATAATAAAAACAAATACATCAGTAATAAATTAAAATAATAATAATGACCATACAGCAGATACATATTACTGAAGAAACCACATACTGACTGACTAGAGGAAACTCATTATTTTGATTCAGTTTCAAATGTCAGTATTAACAGCTCCTCCTCCAGAGTTAGAGAAAAGTCCCGGTACCAAGAAAATCTTTGAAGGATTTCATTTTTTTTTGGTAGATTTTTGTAGAACTCCTCACAGTAAATAAATCTGATCTATGTGTCTTCCATTCATTGGAGGTGTGGGGCGCGTGCCGGCTGCATCAGTGCACATTCGGGGGCTGCTTTCCATGGGGTTCTATTCAAACGCGCGTAGCAGAACATCGGACTTCTACTGGCGTTTACATGGACTGGAATGCGCGCCGACACAGTCGGTGTGTGAACATTAAAATTCACAGACGCGTGCGCAGGTGCGAGCCAAGCTCAGGATCACATGTCTGACAGGCGGGAGCAGCGGATCGCCGCACGGGGCGGGCTACAGGTTTGAGGCTCGGAGCTTGTGGAGTTCTGATTCAATAGGAACAGTCAGCACGTCAAAAAACGTATTCCTCAACATCATATCTGTGTTCATTTTAAGAAAGACTTCCACAGACGGAGCTGGTAGCCCCTTCGACACGCGGCGCAGCGACAGAAACACATTTTTTGACGAGCCGCGAGCAGCAAATTCCCCG
>NC_050534.1:2710059-2806266 GCF_002922805.2 Oryzias melastigma
CTGCATCAGTGCACATTCGGGGGCTGGTTTCAATGGGGGTTCTATTTAAACGCGCGTAGCAGAATATCGGACTTCTACTGGCGTTTACATGGTGTTACATCCTGCTGCTGCAGCCTGGCATTCTCATCTAACAAGTTCCCTTTGGCTCACCTGGCAGGTGTGGCCAATCTGCCTTGATTGGCAGATAGTGTCCATTTAAGCCAGAGGCAGCCACACCAAGCCAGGCAGGGAGCAGAGCAGCAGGCTGGGTGGTGGTTTGTGTGGTGTTGGTTTGGTGATTGGTTTTTGACATTTGTTACTTTTCGTCCTCAGCAATCTTAGATTGCTGGGTTTTGTTATGTTAGTTTGGGGTTGGGCCTTGGTAGTTCTGATTTGCGGGCTTTGTTTAACTTCTGTTCATTAGGTAGTTTTCTTAGGCAGCCCTTAGCAGGGAGCTGCTGACTCCGATGGTTGTCATGACTGGGTCAGCAGTCTCCCTGACTTCTTTTTCTTTTGGCCAAGGTTCCAACTCCATTTTGGATTGTTCTTTTAACCTTAACCACAAATTTCTCTGCTTTATTTCAGGACACAGGTTTCTGTTTATTTTAATAAACTGTGTTCCTTTTATGTTTGGTGTCCGGTTGATGTTATTGTCCCCAGACCCCTAGACTCCGGGCCAGTTAATCAGTGGGGATGTAACACATGGACTGGAATGCGCGCCGACACAGCCGGTGTGTGAACCTTAAGTCACAGACCCGCGCAGGTGCGAGCCAAGCTCAGGATCACATGTTTGACAGGCGGGAGCAGCAGATCGCCGCACGGGGCGGGCTACAGGTTTGAGGCTCGGAGCTTGAGGAGTTCTGATTTAATAGGAACGGTCAGCATGTCAAAAAACGTATTCCTCAACATCATATCTGTGTTCATTTTAAGAAAGACTTCCACAGACGGAGCTGGTAGCTCCTCCTACACGTGGCGCAGCGACAGAAACACATTTTTTGACAAGCCGCGAGCAGCAAGTTCCCCGCGCGGGGCACGAGAATTTGTCACGCGAATCGCGTTTGGTGCTTTATGGCTCCTCCTCCGCCCAGCTGACTGGAGGAATGAAAGAATGAGGGAGGAGGTACTGGACAGCCCGCTGATGTCCCGCCTCCAGAGCCATATACCTCACTGTGATTGGTTCATTCAGCTCGGCACTCAGCAAGTGTTTTTCATATCAGCTTTGCGGGCCGCGCCATCATTAATCTTTCATATGAAGACGCGGGCCGCAAATAATTATCCCGCGGGCCGCGAATTTGAGACCCCTGCTTGAGGGCATGTGTCAAAGTCAAGGCCCAGGGGCCGGATATGGCCCTCCGGGTAATTCTATCCGGCCCTCCAAATTTTATTTAATGGTCCAATGTTATCTTGCCCTTATTTCTAACTTTTACAATTTTGACAATATTTTTATGGAGGGTAAAATATTGAAAGTTATTTAAGGTTTAAGTTGATTTATTCTGGAATAATATTCCTGCGTTTTATTATTCAGAATTATATTGAAAAGTTTAGTTATGTTTTAAAAATTGGCATTCTGCTAGCTTTGACTATTTTGGCACTTACCAAGAGTTATGGTTAGTTTGGAGTTTAGCTAATTTTCAGCTACATTAATCTAGGATTTTTTTAGGCCGTTTTGGAGTTAGGGTAATATTTACATGCTACCTGTTTTGGCTATTTTAGGCTTTTTTGTTTTTTTAGGCTATTTTGATGTTTAGCATATTTTTTAAATATGAGCTAGCTTTTTTTTGGCTAGCGTTGTTAAGGGATGAGGAGGACAACCCAAAACAGAGCAAACACAGGTCACAATTAAAGTGTTTATTAGGAAGGTAGAATATTTGAGTGGGCCGCCAGATGCACAGGTGAGCCTGAAAGTCAGATAAAGAGAGTTATTTAGAGATCCTGGTTCCACGCTTGGGGTGATGGTGATCTCTTACTTAGAACTCCAGAAGCAGACGTGAGAGAAGAGCCTTTGAAGCGTCCGAGTGCAGGGCGGATGGCGTCAGGAATGATGGAAGATTCCTCCACTGCTGCGGTGTACAGGAGGAGAATCCACCGGAGGGTGAAGACCAGTGTTGGGGCAGCTTTACTCCGTGTTGAGATGAGGGAACTGGAAACGTCACGCCTCTTCAGGATGGAAACGGAGGAGGAAAAACCAGGGCAGAAAAACTCCAGACAGGGGACAGGCTTAAACTCGTTACCAGGCCAGAAAAGGGTCAAAAACATGAAAAGACTAGAAGTGCAAGGATTGTTACTAGCTGGAACGTGACTGATTCAACGAACTGGCAGGGTGGATGTGAAACTGAGGACCTTAAATAGTGTGAACACCAGCTGGAGCACAATGGGAGCTTAATCAGCACAGGTGAGTGAGATTAGGGTGGAGGAAGGAAGGGAGGGGTGAAGGAGCAGAGCAGAACCATGACAAGCGTACTTTTTTAAAAAGTTTTTTGGGGCTAATTTGGCATTTAGCTAACATTTTAACTGGCTATCAGGTTCAGAGTTTTCCACTATCAGCTTCAGCGTTTTTAGCTATCAATTTCAGCATCTTAATTATGAACACTACCATTTTCAGCTGCCAAATTCAGCTTACAGCATTCACTTATGTTAAAAAGTAACGTTTTTAAAGTATTAAAAATGTAGTTATAGTGTGTCCATTAAATGTTTATCCTGTTCAGCCCGCAATCTAAGGTGTGTTTTGGATTTTTGGCCTCTTGTGCGGTAGAATTCATCACCCCTGCTTTAGGGATTCCGTAGCAGTAAAGACCTATACTCCTCCACACCAGCGAGTGGCGGTAAAGAGCCAGTAGATGTTTGCCAGTCACCAATAAACCACCGAAGAAGAAAGCGGCAACGTCATAAGCGGAAGCAAGATGGAGGACGGGAGAGGAGTTTGGACCAATTCTGTCCTGAAAGATGGTAAAACTTCAAATGACTTGCATACAAATGTGATTCTTGAGCGGGTTGGCGGCTCATCTGCTGCCGAGAGTCCAGTAATGCTCTTGTTTGTTTATTAAACCGGGTACCGGTGCCTGAGAAATAACTAACGTCCACGGAGGGTGCTGGTGGTGTAGACTTGCCAGCTGGCAGGTGGGCGAGTCGACTTGCGGATGATACCTCCCCTTTATATATATATAACCTGAATCAAATGCTAATCGAATGTTCTCTGCTCTGCAGATAATTATCGACATTTCCAAAACCTCTGGCTTAACGCTAAATAATTCAATGAGCAAAACATCTGTGACATCCTGATTCAGACGGAAGTAATTTAACTTGGTTTATTCAATCAAATTTAAAGATAAACTCACAAGAACACTGATAATTTGACAAATTATTTAAAAAAGCAACCATAAACTACTGTTGACAGGATGCTTTCACTTCACTTGGAAGAATCACTCTTTATATTTGGTGATTGATCTTGTTGATCAGCCATGTTTGTGCGCTCCTCAAAAATGTCAGTGAAAACCGCTTCACGTTTAGTTCCACTTGCTCTTTAACTTTAATTCATAAACATTTTTTTAATTATTGATTATTTAAAATTTATAAAATGATTCAGAACCGTTTATGGATCATAATCGATGCATCTAAAAGTTGATTTTTCCCCCACCACTAACTGGAATAGCTTTATTCATAATTTAGATTGGAAAATGTGTCATTCAAAATCACTACATGGCTAAATTAATTCTTCATCGCCTCTTCTGGATCTGCTCACATTCAAGGACTTTCTGGAAAGATTTAAGCAGAAATATGATCAAGAACTTTTCTTTCAAATGGAAAACATTGTTTTTTGTTATTTTAAATAAAATTAAAAGCACATTTTTATTTTATAATAAATGTATTGATCATAATAGCAAAATATTACGATCACAAATGTAAATACAGAAGATTTTGATAACTTTACAACTATTTTGTTTTCTATATTGACCATATTTAACTAATTGAAAATGTTTAAAAACATTCCATATTTGTACAGGTTATTGTTTGTCTGAATGTCCACCTTTAAACATACCCTTAAATCTGTTCATATTGTTCTTTACTGACTGTATACACTTTCTTTAATTTAAAAAAGAAAAGTCTGATTTAAAACCCAGCTGCCTGGTGGGCGGAGTCTGACTGTCCGCTTTTCTTCAGACTGTTACGCTGAGTTCGTGGTGGACGACTTTGACGTGAAGACGTACGCCGCGCAGGTCATCCAGCACGCCGTGATCGCGGAGCAGCTGGGCGGGCTCGCACAGGGCATCAGCCGGCTGGACAAGGAGCTGCACGGACAGGTCACGACCCGGAAGTGATGGTTCACATCACTCGTGTGACACTCTTATTAACACCTGTGCTTATGTAGGGATATAAATGGTTGAAATTAAGAGGTGCAGGGAAATAAAAAGACGTGAGACTGAACACTAAATTTAATCCATGAAACAACAAAAACTAAATCATCTATCTTCAGAACCAGCGGAATTATTTTGGGGTTCCTGGAACCAACCCAGTTATGGTTAGGTGACGGGATACAACCTGAACAGGTTGCCAGTTTGCTACAGGCCAGCTACATAATAATTATGAGAAAATATATACGCTGAGGAATGTGATTCCTGGTAGTTGGAGCTCATCCTCCGGTCTCCCTTCTCGGAAAGGGAAGCCAGCATCCCAGTCTGCCAGTCCAGACTCCCTGGAAAAGTCTGTGCCAGATAGGGCTGCTCTGATTAGTCGAGTAATCAACTATTAAAATAGTCGATGAGTAATTAATTTAATAGTCGATTAGTCGTTACTTCATATTTTATGGAGTCAGGGTGTAATAAAGTTGAAAGTTATGATGGAATTCCGCTAGCTTTTTGGACTATTTTGGAATTTATTAGGGATATTATTTTATGCTAATTTGAAGTTTAGCTAATATTTCAGCTACATGCTAGCTATTTTTTCTAATTTAGGGTTTTTCTCATTTTCTTCCGGCTAATTTGGAGTTTAGCCAATATTTCAGCAGCAAATTAGCTATTTCAGGAAATTTGGGTTTTTGTTTTTCAAGCTATTTTGGAGTTTTGCTATAATTTTAGCTACATGCTAGCTATTTTGGCTAATTTAGGATTTGTTTTGATTTTCTTTAGGCTAATTTGGAGTTTAGCTCAAATTTAGCTACATTCTAGCTGTTTTGGCTAATTTAGGATTGTTTAAAATTTTCAGGCTAACTGAGTTTGGCTATTCTTTCAGCTACATATTAGCTTTTTTTGTTAATTTAAGATTTTTTAAGGTTTTTAGGCTAACTTGAAGTTTAGCTAATCTTTCAGCTACATGCTAGCTGTTTCAGCTAATTAAGGAATTTCTTTTCAGTTTTTTAGGCTAATTTTGCATTTAACTAATATTTTAGCTGGCTATCAGCTGCAACATTCCTTTTAGCTATTAGTGTCAGCAATTTCAGGTATCAGCTTCAGCGCTTTTCTGTCCAAGATTTTGCTCGAAATTTTTGAAAACAACTATTAGTTGTCATGTGACTCTGGTTCTCTGTGATGATCTTTTTCATCTTTTTTCTGTTTCCGTGTTGATCTGGATTTCATTGTGTTTCCAGGTGGTTGCAAGACATGAGGACTTGCTGGCTCAGGCCACTGGGATCGAGTCTCTTGAAGGTGAAGAAAACAGTGATCCTGCACCCTTTACTCTTTTTATAAGAAATCAATCGAGTGAACTGTTCCAAAAAATATTTCCCCACGTTATTGACATCTAAATGAAAACAGCGAGGTGCAGTGGGAGTCACAGTGGGAGTGACTTCCTGTTGTTAAAGAGAATCTTTCAGAAGTTGATCCTGTTGTGATGAAGCTTCTAACAGACAAACATCCTCTCAGGAGTTCTTCAGATGATGCAGACCAGGATCGGGGCTCTGCAGGCGGCTGTAGACAGGTATTCACACCCAACAGACCTTTGCAGGTTTAGCTGCTTGTTTTTCAAAATAAAAGCTCATTGTGGGCTTTTATATTTGTCATAATGACAAATAAACATGCATATTTTTGCAGGATGAGGACCAAGATCGTGGACCCTTACAACAAGATTGTGGCCAGGATCACACAGTTAGCCAGACTGCAGGTAACTCGGTGTGCCTGATCTTCACATAAAGGCTTAAATGGAAGTTTTAAAGCTGCACTGCAGGATGTCTCTCTGAAGCTGCTCAGCTTTTCTCCCAAAACTCTGCAAGGACCGAGCTGAACAAACTCCAAAATTGTGCTGTATGGCGTCGTTCTTATCCTCCCAGAAACAACAGATTTCTGTGTAGAACGAGTCGTAGAACTGTGTTTAAATAGCTGTTTTCCTCCCTTCATTTAGTTATAGACGGTCCACGTTCGTAAAACGCAAACATTGATTATTCGCTGTGATCAGCCAATCAGGACACAGTTGGATTTAGGGGTGTAACGGATCACAAAACTCACGGTTTTAGGGTCACGGTTCGGATCATTTCAGTGAAAAGTGAAAGAAAAAACAAGAAGATAAAAACCTAAAATTACTCTTTTGATCAGCTTTAAAACATATATTTGAGAAAACATGTATAAAGTACTTCTATGGAGGGATTTTTGTGCCACCATATTGCAAGCAAAAGTTTTGAGTTCAAAGTTTTTTAAACAAAATGCAAAGTGTTGAGAAGATAAATCATAATTTACAATAAAAAATATTTAATATTTGCTTTCAAAAAAATTTTTTTATTCCAAAAATTATTTTGCGTTTGCAAACTTTTTTTTCTTTAAAAAAAAATATTTTTGCAATTGCAGCACATTCGTTTTTAAAGTGGGCATACCATGATTTCCTTCAGTCTTTCAGAGTAAACTGTATCCACGTACCGGTATACTATCATATATTCCTTTCAAAACACTAAAAAATAAATTATTCATGAAATATGAGTCATTATTTTGGACCATTTTAATACCTGGAAGTAAAACGACTTGATCTCTGAGGCTCCGCCTTTCGGTCCTTGTCGGTCCCGCCCATTTCACAATCTCATCTTAAATGAAAAAGTTCAAATTAAACTTTCATTATTTTTGGCATTAACTGTAGTATTGAAACTAACATTTAAATATTTCATATAATGATTATTATCCGTAGTGCATATGCAGGCGAGGCGCTGCCACGCCCCCTTTTCCTGGTGATTTTTGATCCTTTTGGCTTGCCGTACCGCCTTCCCCTGACAGAATGCCTCTGTTGCTGGACTGCTGCTGCTCTTCACTGGGAGATCTGAACTCAGACATGGAGACTTGTACCGATGCTTTTATGGAGCTCTTCAATATAAATAAACCTGATCTCTCATCATCCATGTCCTCCATGACGAGTTTGAGAAAAGTTTTTGACAGAATCTCTTCCCACAAGTGTCTGGAGCTTTACCTAAACAGACGTCAAAGTGTGAGCCGATCCGTGGTACTGATCCGGTACACCCCTAGTTGGAACGTCAGCGAGGAAAACAGCAGCTTTGAGTCTACTTCCTCCCTGCAGCTGGTCTTCCTAAGCAGACGCTGCTCTTGGGTCCAGATCTTCTGCTTGATCGACCTCCTGACCCTCGGCTGGTGTCTCAGCTCTGATCTGTTTGTGCTGCAGGTGGCCTGCGACCTGCTGAGGAGGATCATTCGGATCTTGTACCTCAGCAAGAGGCTCCAGGGGCAGCTGCAGGGCGGCAGCAGGGAGATCACCAAGGCGGCTCAGAGCCTCCATGAGCTGGGTAAGTCTGAAGCCTTCAGCTGAAACAGAAAACACTCAACATGGCTGTGGCAAAACGGGAAAGAGAGGACACACGGCATTCTGGGAAGTATGATGCCCAATAAAAGGGCACAATGATGATATCTTTTTTTAAATCAATTTTTTAAATGATTTGTTTGTACAGTAACTATGGGTTTCACTTCTGTTTGGTTGGTCTGTGTCCAGGTTTAACCCTCGTGCTCTCTTATGGGTCCAGATGACCCACTGTTGATGTAAACATGCCTAGGATAGTTCAAGGGTTACAGACAACATGTCATGTGTGACAAAACCATGGCACACAAACATTTTAGCAGACTGCAGTGACAAATGTACCAAGTAAAACTAAAATTGGACAAATTAAATGTAACAGCTACACGCTGTTCTGGTTTGTGGTTTGAATGTCATTCTTGAACATTGGACCGATGAATTTCCTGACACTGAATATTATTTTTTATAAACCCAATGACACCACCACCTTTTAGAAGACACCCTGGTGGTAAGGTTTCATTAGAACTGGACGCTCACCTTATGATGGGAGTTAAATTAAGCTATATGTGTCTATCTTAGTGAAGCTCCTCCTCAATTATGAGTGTAGGAGCTGAAAAAACACGAAATATTAGTTTAAAGCTAAAAACACACTGGGGATATGTTTTTGAACACGCCTTTTTGAACACGCCTTATGGTGTTCACGCTGGACTGTTGGTACCTGTTGCTAGCACATGTACCTACTGTTGGAAGAGGCTGTCAATCTGGTGAATCTTTCTCAGACTTTTTCCTTCTTCAATTGTTTTTGATTTAGTTGTGTAAGAGGATCCCAAATAGACAGCAGACATTCAGACATCAGTGTGACCTTTGGCCTTCATCTGCCCAGCAGCACTTATCCACACCTCCCATAACAATCCTCACTGAACACAGCATAGCAGCCTGACAGGGACAAGTGTTCAGACCCTGAACAGCTCCTGACCCTCTACGATTAACAGAACACTTCTCAGGTTAAGGAGTTCTGATTAGGCTGACGTGATATGAGGATGTTTCATAACGTCCAGTCTAAAGCTAATCCACGCTCTAGTGAACACGTGTGAAAGTCGAGGCCCGAGGGCCCGATCCGGCCCTCCAGGTAATTTTATTTTGTTATTAATGGCCTGATGTTATCTTACACTTATTTCTAACTAGTATAATTCTGACAAAATTAAATTTTAATGGAGGGTAAAATATTGAAGTTTTTTAAGGTTTAAATTGATTTATTCTGGAATAATAATCCTCCCTTTTTATTACTCATAATTATGTTAAAAAGTTACAGTTTTAACATTTTTAAAATTGCAATTATGTTAGCTTTTTCCAGTATTTTGGCGTATACTAAGATTTTTTAGGCTTTTTTGAAGTTTAGCTAATATTTCAGCTACATGCTAGCTGTTTTGCTAATTTAGACTCTTTTTTTGTCCATTATGGAAATTAGCTAATAGCGGCTGAGTGGCTCAGTGGGCTAGGTGAAGGGCTGACACCCAGGAGCCCTGGGTTCGATTCCAGGGTTGTCCACTGATCCCCACCCAGATTGGGTCCTTAGGCAAGACCCTTGACACTGCTGCCTAACTGGGTCCCTGTGCCCCTCAAGTACAGGGTTGTGTCAGGAAGGGCATCCTACGTAAAAACTCTGCCAAATCACTGATGTGAATCAGTCGGTGCTGTTATGCTGTGGCGACCCTGAAAGGGATAAGCTGAAAGGTGAACAACATTGGAATTTAGCTAATATTTCAGCTAAATGCTAGCTGTTTCGGCTAATTTAGGCTTTTTTTTTTTTTTTGGGAATTAAGCTAAAATATCAGCTAAATCAGTGGTCCCCAACCACAATGATTTATTCGTTCTTCCGCGGCCCGGTGGTTTGGTGAGTTTAGCTAATATTTCAGCTACATGCTAGCTGTTTTGACTAACCTTAGTTTTATTTTTTTTATTTTTTTTAGGCTAATTTGGCATTTAGCTAATATTTTAGCAGGCTATTAACTTTATCATTTTCAGCTATCAGCCTCAGCATTTTTAGCTATCAATTTCAGCATCTTCAGCTATCAGCACTAGCATTTTTAGCGACCAAATTCATCTTACAGCATTCACACTAACGTTATTACTGATAATTCTATATTTGTCGTTCATAATTATGTTTAAAAGTTACAGTTTTAAAAATGTATTTTTAGAGTGTTCAATAAAGGTTTATCCTGTTCGGCCCACAACCTAAGGTGTGTTTTGGATTTTGGCTTCTTGTGTGATTGAGTTTGACACTCCTAATCTAAAGCAAACCCACATAATCAGTTTTGCCAACTAAAGCAGGTCAGAACTGGGATCTAGTGTTTTTCAGATCTCAGTTTCTTACCATTTTGTCTTGGCAGTTTAAGATGCTCAGATTGTTGTTTAGTGTCAGTGGGAATAAAAGGCTAAAGTTGGAGCTTCCAGACAGGTAAGGAAGGTGATGGATGAGGTGATGTTGGTGGAACAGATGAGGAAGAGTCCAGACAGAGCAGGCCTTGGCCCCTAAAGGTAGACGCTAAAAGGAAGCTGTGATTCATGTGTGTATGTGTCGTTTGTTGGATAAAATGTCAGCAGCTCCTCTCGAATGGTCCCAAGCGTACATCCCAATGAGGAGAAAAAGCATCAGTAAATATTTTTTATGGAAATGATGAAGATTCAATAAAACTAAATTGTTTCTGTTTTGAAAAAAATTCCACATTACATTAAGACACATTATATTAGCTTAGCGATCTTGTTAGCCATGCTAGTTAGCTGCTTTAAGTCACATGACCCAGACAGATGTGAACAGAGTCTTTCAAAATAAAACTTCCTTCATGATCAGAACATAAACGAAACGGAAATAATCAAAGTTAGTGCATTTATTTATTTATTATTATTATTCCTGTCTGGGGCCCGGTACCACGTGACCCACAGACCGGTGCCGGTCCACAGCCCGGGGTTGGGGACCACTTAGACCAGGTGTGGGCAAACTTTTATTCTTGTGGGCCAAATAAGGTTCCTGGTCAAACCAAGTGTAGATGCATGGAGCGTTATGGTAATTCACCTTATGAGAGAAAGAAAAAACATGGAATCTGGAGAAAAACGTGCTTTAATTTTGATTAAAAATAATATATATATGTATTAAAACAGAACATTTTAAGAGTTTTTCCTTTTGAAATTGGGACTTTTGTTTCCATTTTAGTGCCGATTGCATTGATAGATTAATTCGAAATAGGCAAGCTGGTGTTGAAAAGGACTGACTGACTGAAAATGGAAAAACAACCAAACTTCAGTTTTTGTTATCATTCATATTCTATGGAAAAGGACCAAGAAATCCCAATTTCTTCCCGGGTGTGTAAACTTCTGAGAACATCTGTACACTTCCATTAATTGTCTCTCCACCTGATTGGTGGCTTCGTTTTCCTTGTAGTTTCCACTCCCACCTGGATCTTGTTACTCTGCGTCCTGTTTGTGCAGACGTGTCTGCCTGGTCTCTGGCTCTTTGAAGTTGCCTTTCATGTTTCTTCTGTTCTTAGTCCTGGCGTCGCCCATGACGACATTACCCACCGCGTGCTCGTCTCCATCAGCAGAGACCACCCTCTTCATTCTGCTCTTCAGAACCTTCTGGAGCTTCTGCCTGGTGAAGGCGTAAAGCAGCGGGTGAAAGATGGTGGTCCCGTAAGCCATCACCAGAAAGCCCAGGCGCAGGTGAAGGGTCAGGTCGCTGGGTCCGGTGCTCAGGATGAAGATGTTGAGCAGAGTTATGGGAGTCCAGCATAGAAGGAAGGTGGAGATGATCAACAGGGACATCCTGAAGACTCGTCTCTGCCGCTCTCTTCTCTCGTGGTGCCGTCTCATGGCCCTTCTGAGTGCAATGATGACGGACACCGATGTCTGCATGCCTAAAGGAGCGCTTGCTTCTGCCCGGACCCCCGAGCTGCTGCCGGCTGTGGAGGCAGTGCTGACGGTGTTTTTACTCTTTTTCTTCTTTTTCCCTAAGTTGTGATGGAAGTGCGTTCCAATGCGAATGTTCAAAGCTCCCAGGATCTTGTAGTAAGTCACTAACATTGCCATGGCCGTGAAGAAAAAAATAGGGATCTGCGCGAGCAGGTGATAGTACAGCCCCGTATGGTATTTGTTTGGATGATCCACAGCCACCACCGCAGTCTGGTTTACTCCAGAACCCACGAAGAAGCCCACCTCTATGAATGGAACCAAAAAGCTGAGGCATGAAAGAGCCCAAATGACCGCCAGCAGAGCCACAGCGCGGCCTAGCGTTAGGACGCGGTTCGCAGGCCGCACGGAGATGTCGTAGCGGTCCACGGTGATGGCCAGCACGTTGGCAGCCGTTGCTACGCTTGCAAATGAGACGCACGCCTCGTGGAAGCAGCAGATGGTGTCTGTGCCGGCCCCCATAGGAAGGAGAATCATCACCACGGTCAGCGGGATGCAGCAGATGCACACCTGAAAACCCAGACCAGCACAGTCAGTATTTCAAAACTGTAGAGATGTACCGTCAAAGTACACTCCCTATGACTATTTTTATAAAAAAAAAAAAAAAAAAAGTTCCCAGTAGTGTTTTAATTATGATTATGTTTTTAACCAAAATCCCACAACCTTAATGTCTTACAAAACCATTTTTCATGTTGATCTGAAGCCTCTGTTTCCAAAATCTCCTCTGAGGGGGCGTGGCTTTTGGAGCTCCACTCCTGATTTCCTCCCTGTCTGATTATGATCGCTCTGTGTCTTGCTTGCATAAATCTTCACTAAAACATCCATCAGTCTGGGTAATGTCCAGCCGTATGGTTCTGATCCGGATGTCAGCTGGACGAGGAAGTGAAGATCTTCATGGACAGAACTTCCTCCAAAATCCTGATTCTTTCTCCTTCCAGTTCACCAAAGACTCTTTTAGCTAATTCTCCAATGTTTATTGACTGTGATCAATACATTCAATCATTGGTTTCTCAGAGTTCTTGATAAAATAATCAAAGCTAACATCAAAATGCTCTTTCATTGATTTACAATCCTTTCCAACTGCGGTCAAATGAGCCGCCGTTCACATTTCCGTGGTCACATCAAGAAGCTCCGTGGAGTCTGGTGGAGATTTTCCAGCGTTCTCAGTCCTGCTACCGTAAGTATTGGATGAAACTCACACCAAAAATCCAGTGATGCTGATTTGACCACAGAAATGTGAACGGCGGCTCATTTGACTGCAGTCAATGTGAAGATACCATCTTCTCTTCTCCAGAACCTGAACTAGAGGAACAGATGAGGGTTTAGTGCATGTGCAGCAGAGCTGTTGATGGAAAGAAGATCATTCATTCAAACAGAGTCTGTCCAAGACAGTTTGGTTGATTTAAAAGGAGAAATACTCGGAAATGAAAAAACAAAAGGATTTCTTATTACATTTGTTCTCTTACATAAGAAAAATGACACACAGACATGTTAGAAACATGATTTTCATCGATTTACATCTTTAAAGATGTTGGTCTCAGTCCTGTAATACTACAACAGTATTAGTCCCTTATTCCACCATGATCAATCCAGTTCTGGTTCAGACCTAAGTTTGACTCTCCACTGGCTGTGTACCAATTCCTGCTTTCTGTGGGCCAAAATACTAAAACTTAATTTAAAACTAACTTATCTTAAGTACATCAGTTTTTAAACCCATTTTAACCCAACATCCCCTTTTTCCTTGATAAGAATCACAAGGTACACCAGCGACCAAAAATGACAGAGACCCTCTGAAGTTTGTATTAATAAAATACCTTTCCTGCTCTTTTTTTAAATAATAGTTTTAAGTGTTTTTTTTTATTTTTTTATTTTTTATTTTATTTTATTTTATTTTTTTTGTCTAAAATCAAAAAAAAAAAAATTGTACCAATTTTTTTTACCTATTTAGTTTTTGGTTAAATGTGTCTGGCCACTTAACCTTAATTTTTTAATTTAATTTTGTTTTTTCGTTTATTTAAACTGAACTTCATTCTTTTTTTTTTTTAAATGCTCGTAAATCTGAAATAGAATTAACTACTGTTGGGCTTAGTTTGGGTTCACCCTGGACAGATCGTTGATCTGTCACAGAGCGTCTACGCTCTCATCTTACGATTAAAATGCATGTGGAGATGAAAATATGATTTTCCACTTGAGGATGCTCAAGAACAGAACTTGTGAGGAGACAAAACGCTCATCAATGTTTGTAATTTCAGCTTAGGCACTTCCTCTCATTGCAGAGCTGACTCATGATGTGAAACTCAACTGACTTTGGCAGCTTCCTTGGAAAAAAAAACTTGAAAGTGGTTTGAATTTGCATCAAACTAGCAGCAATTTAATGTAGGTAGAGAAGGGTGTCAGCTATTTTTATGGCACAGTTCATAACCTCTGCTCTCCAGTGATGTCTGATTTGAGACCTTCAGTGGCTCCTTTACTGTAGATACTGCTTATAGTTTGTTTGGGTGTTAAACAGTAAACAAACAAACAAAAAGCTGAACTAAAGGAGTTCTCACCAGCAAATCCAGTACATGCAGGTTCATGGTGATGATGTTGGAGACAGAACTGATAAGGTTCTGCTGGAGACAGTACAGAACCAGCACGGTGAGGTTAGAACTTAGGCCCAGCACCATCTCCAGAATCAGAAATCCTGTAAGAGAAACCTCCCAAGAAACACAACACATCAGTCAGGTTTTTCATGTTATCTTCAGGTCTCATTGGTACCGATAGAGAAACAAAGCCATGGTGAATACCTGGAAGATGTTTGGTTTAACTGTCTCGGAGGACGCCGCCTCACTGCTGAAGGGGTCAAGGGTGTCAAACTCGGTCATGTTGTCCATGTTGTCGTGGAGACGTGTGTTTTACTGAAGGCCTGCAGTGTGAAGGAAAATGTTGAGGAGTGAAGCCAGTGCTGTTTTTCAGTCCAGCTGCTTTCTATGGTGGTAGTTTTAGAGCCGTACACGGACAGTGACATCAAGGTCAGAACTTAGTTATGAAGGTCTGTTTAGAATGTGGCTGCCACCTCAACCGTATCAATGAATGAATGATAAGAATGCAGCCTTTGTGCCAGCAGAAAGGACGGACCATGCTTTGTGTTAATCCAAAGTGTTCTGCATATTTTCCATGGAGCTGTGGAGGAAAGGCTCTGTTAATGAGTTATGGATGGGATTTTATCAACAAAAAGCACAGATATTCTCTCCTGAGTTTGATTTAGATCTCAAGAACAAATCTTATCCTAAAAATGGGAATCTTTATGTTTAAAAGATAAAAAAGACTAAAATAAATGTAACTTAAAAAATTTTCATTACATGCGTGAATGCTAGTGTGAATGCTTTTTGCTGAAAGTAGTCACTGAAGATTCTGTAGCTTTTTGCTGAGGATGGTGACACAATTTACTTTAATTGCTAAAGGGATTTGCTGAAAATACAAAAACTATTTGCAAAATGTTAAATTTGCTAAAAGACTGGAAATGTTGTTAAAGAAATATAAAAGAGCGCTGAAGTTGACCTAAATTTCTGAAAAATTTGTAGTAAAATTGCTTTAAAATCCCTAATACATGCCAATTTTGTAAACGTATTTAGTGTGTTGCTTAAATATGAACTTAACTCTAAAATAGCCTAAAATTCCTCAGTAAAGTAAATTAGTCCAAAACGTTAGCATCTTGCTAAAATAGAAGCTACATTCTAAATTAACCTAAAAAAATCCCTGAAGGTCACAAATTAGCCAAAAATGTTTTTATGTTGCTAAAAAATACGCTAAATTCTAAATTATCCTAAAAAAATATCCCAGTAGATAACAAATTAGCCAAAACGTTAGCATGTTGCTAAAATATTAAGTGAACTCCAATATTTTTGAAAATTACTATAAAAGATGAAAACATTGCTCATGAATATAATTAAAGATTTGTTGCTAATCTACTTCAAATTTTGAAATCTGAAGACTTTCTCATTCATTTCCTATTGGACATATTTTGCTTAATGTTTCAAAAACTATAAAGTTTATAAATACCAAATATACAAGCAGTAATGTCGTGAACGAGCTAAACGTTTTGATACCAAGATTGCTGAAATCACTGAGTTTTTCGTGCTGAAAAACGTACAGAAATGAGCAGGAGAATCACTATAGTGTGAATACTTCGTAAGCATTGACACGATAAATATAACAAATATGGACCATTAAAGCTCAGAAACACTTGGACAAGGATAGATGAGGATGACAATAATAAACCATTCACTGACCCCTTCAGACACCTTTAATTTATCACTACACACTCAATATTAACCGTAAGGGGACAAACTCTGTAAATGAATGTAGAATTTTTGCTCCTATTGATAGTTTTAACACTAGCTGTGTGTAATACTGTAGTCAAAACTGCCCGTAATGGTGGAAAGTGTGGATGAAAAACTGGAAAACCTGTACGGGTCACACCAATGCCCCGCAGACACGTACAGATTTTTGTGCATCCCTTGCACCCAGCTTGAGTGTTAGAAATGAGGAATTTATGTAAGCCTCGTTTTGACTGAGTGGTGCGATACGGTCCAGTATTTTTAGCGTTTCCATTGTAAAATGGACCCATTAAACAGTTCTGACCCGTACCTCTTGTGGCCCCCGATTGGCTGTAGGTCCATAGAAAAATGGAACGGACGGTTGGGGCGGAGTCACCCGTTTATTGGCAGAAAGTGATGACAACATAAGATAGCACCAATATAGCAATAAGCTAGTGTTTCCGTTTTCCTCTTTATGGCGGTATTCTCCTCAGCTTCCAGCGATCTTCTCTCCCACAAGATTAAATTCCTGTTCTACACAATGTACAAAAAGTAAAGCAAGAAAAAGACGAGCTGCTGATGACCTCCATTGTTGTTTTTCTAGTTGTTGCACTACAATGACGTAATGACACGCTAGCGGTCTACACCACGCATGCGCCGTGAAAACAAACTACTCAGAGGAAGCGAGGCTTAACTGAGTGGAAACGCTCGCCAAAATGAACTGGACCGGACCGGACCGTACCACTCGGTGGGAATCAGGCTTTAGAGCAGGGGTGTCCAAACTTTTCCCAAAGAGGGCCAGATTTGGTGAGATGGAAATGTGTGAGGACCAACCCATTTATCTGACATTGTTTTAGCTATTTTAGTAACACTACATTTAAATTAAATATTTAATGATCATTTTACTGCAGTGGTATACTTTTAATTTAATATGATAGAACAAATACATTTTAATATCTTCTTTTTTAACAAAATCCCTATCAATTTGCAATTTTTCACACATCAGCTAGCAACTCACAGATGTTACGTCTCGTCTATTGGTGCCTCTTCATGGTTAATATGAAAACGTAATTTAGACAACTACAATCACAACATATACACACAGTTTTTAGAAAATGCTAAAATTTTATTGGTTTTCTGCAAGGAGCCTGAGGGCTGTTGGATGTTTGAACGGGGGCCGCATTTGGCCCAAACGCCACACTTTGGACAGGCCTGCGTTAGAGTATAGGTTCTGTGGCGTCCTATGGGCACTTGCTTCTCACGTGTACAGCTTAAGCGTACAGCATTTGTGCATGGTCAGTAAGAAGCCAGTTTACTAACAATCGGAGTGCACGACAACATCACGGGCACATCACTATTCTTACAAATACTTCACGATACACTCCCCTACCACGTAAAGATCGTATGTTCCAATAATGTCCCTTAAGGCGGCCTTATGGGCCTCAAGTAAATTTCAAGTTACGCCTGTGCTCCCTTTAAGATGCAGTTGCTCCTTTCTCTGACCCTCCACGGCCCAGACAACCTGAAGACTCACAGCACCTAAATGAGTTAACCCTGTGAATAAGAGCTTACTGTGTGAATGTCACTGTCTTAATTTAAATAAATATGTCATCCATGACCTTCAAGAATGGTGTGTTCCATTAATATTCACAACTTTTCAAAACTAAGCAGAAGTACTGATATATTTTCTTAAGGATGGTCTCGATTACCTCTGATATGGAGTATAACCTGCCATAGTGTAATGCGAGTCTTTGACAGCTTGACTTACCTCCTGCCGATGCCCCCACCCATCTGTGGAGGATGGGCGTAGCCATCAGGTCCTCGACGGAGGAGATGGTCCCTCCTTAGCTTTGCCTTCGGCGGTCTGGATTTGGTCTTTGGAGCCGACTCCTCTAAAGGTTTGAGCTCAGTTTTCTGGACGCCGGCTCTGCTAAGGAGGCCACGCCCACCCATTCATGCTGGAGAGCGAGATTCGTACCCTGAACAAAGATGAATGCTTTCTTTCATGTGCTGCTTTTGCTCGTCATTGTTGTGTTGAAGCTGTCCAGAGATCCTCCCTCCTCCAGCTGCTGCGGTGCTGAAGTCACTTCAGCAGCTGGAAATTCACTCCGTAGATGATGCAGATGGCAGGAAGTCAGTTAGGAGCAAAGCTTTGATGTAGCATTAGGGTCCTGGGAACGCTGATTCATCTGTACGGATGCTACAGTCAGAGGATTCCTCCTCAAAGATGCTTCATTCACATCTTCTTCAGTATCCCTGAAGAGCCCGCTGAACTCCTCGGCCTTAAGATGTTTGATGGAAGCTGAAATAATATCAAAGACAAAATTCCATTTATACGTGCATGCTTGTATGTGCGTGTTTTTGTCCCTCTGTGATGGTTCATGTGGTGTTTGGCATCATGTGAGAGAGTGTTGCTTTATCTCTCTGCCTTCTCTGTAGAACATGGATCCCCAAACTTTTTCTTATGAGGTCCACATGACTGTTTTCTTCTCAGTCGGTTTGTAGGCTAACAGAGAAAGTGTCCTAAACGTAAATGTTTATATCTTTCCAGAATAACACACATTGCCAAATTTTAATAACTAATTTCTATAATCTTCACAGAAAAAAAATACTTCTTTGAAAAATGAAACCAATAAATACTCTATCCTCTCCTGTCATAGTTCAGACTCATGTTCTATGTGGGTCTAGATCGGGCAGATTAAGAAGAAAAGCACAATTACACGTCTCTGGTAGTGTTTGGGAGGCTGGGCCAAATACGGAGGAGGGCCGGATCCGGCCCGCGGGCCGTAGTATGGGGACCCCTGCTGTAGACGACACCATCTCTGTGGCCTTGTTGGAAGAGTGTCCGGCCAGAGACTAGAAGGAGCGGGGCTTCTTCTGTACTCCTGTCAGTAGCAAATACTAATACATACATGTACATATAGCAGTTGTTGCTTTTTATTTCTTTAAAAAATCACATACAGTATCAGTTGCACCTCTGGCCAAACTACACAAAAATCTAGTGATGCTCGATAACTTTTTACAACTGATACGATAACCAATATTTTTCAGCCTCTTATAGCTGATTTTGATACTATTATTTTTTTAAAATATTTGAGAAAAAAATATTTGCAAGTACAAAGTAAGAGTGTTTGACTCTTAAGCATTCTAACAAATTAGCAGAACTAGTTTTACCTGCAAATAAATTCAACAGGTTTAATAGCTTTTTCTGTCTGCCATACATCTGTAAATACAGGAAGTTCATTTCAATGGTCTGAACAGATGTTAAGACTTTATAATATAATAACATGTAAAGGAAATAGTTCAGTCTTAACCCTTTAACTACCAAAAAAAGAAAAAAAAAAATTTTTTTCTGCTGCTTATTGCCTTGGTACGGAGCCCCTAAAGGGACATCAAATTAAAAAAAAAATTGAAGTAAAAACTTTTTTTTTTCTGAAAATACTTTGTATTATAAAATAAATAATGCTCCATAAATTTTTTTTTATTTTTATTAAAATTAAAAAAAGTTCTGGTTAGTAACTGGTGCACACCAAATAGAAATGTAAAATTAAAAAATGTTCTGGTTACTAATTGTTACCACTTACTATCTGGTGCGCATCCATTATCAACCAAAATTCCTTTATTTTTTTTTCATTAAATTTTTTGAAGAAAAAAAAGTGTCCTTTTTCCTTTTTTTTCCCTTTCGGGGTTTCATACCTTTGGGGAATATAACACAATCAATATTTTTAAAAACATGTTTTCTAAATGTTTCCCACCGTTTGGTTGACAGGTAGTTAAAGGGTTAAAGTGAAAAAACTAAAATGTTAAAATGTTTTAACTTAAATGCAAAAAATAATAACTAAAAAGTTTTTACTGATGTGCAAAATAAATGATTGTTTGTAGAAATGAACTTTACAAAAACAGCCATTCAATCCTTTTACAAACCAGAATGACAAAAAGAAATAAACCATGATTACATTTAATAGCTTCAGGCTAATGCTACCTGTCGCTAGCTCCATCTTATTCTTTCCTCACATCGCGATGGTGAAATTTTAAACGGCTTGTGAGGTTTGTTTTGTTCCAGCTTGACATTTTCTCCATCCCCGTGACACTTCGGTCGAACTAATTTTGCGAGCAAGTTGTTAAAGTTAGCCCACACGGGCGAGTGCTAGCTGCGCTATACAGATCTCTGGCGCACTGCGCAGGCGTTGAGGCGTGACATCACATGCAACTAAAGCTTGGAGGACAAAGTTTTGACAACTAAATACAGAGTGAGGAGGTTTAAGCTTTTAATTATCGGTCCATTTTATTGGCAATTTGACCTATTTTAGCAAAATGTCCTCTATGGGCCGATAGACGAGTAAACCAGCATCACGTAAAATGTTAGAACTGTCAGTTAACAGGCATAACACAAAGTATTTTAGAGTTTTATTTAAAATACCAGATATTTTCTAACACACACTGGCTGATACAGAATGTTTACATCTTTTTTTTTAACTAAATAACACAAAGTCTATCTCTTTAAGAGTTAATGTCCCCCCATTACTGGAGCCTCTGCTCCAAACACCAGATGTTGTGTCAGCCAGAACTTTATCTCCACAAATCTTTCATTACGACTGTTATTACTGTCGAGTCTCTAACTAAAGGGAATGTACTTAAAACAGCTGAAGCATCAGTTCCAGCAGTTCACATTCACAAGCCTGGATGAGTTTGGTTGGATAAGTCTGAGCGGTTCTGCTGCGGTCTCTCTGAATGTTCGGCGAGGACGTCTTCATGAAGGTTTGGGTGTGTTGTGAGTTTACCTGTGTGGGGTGGTGGATCTGCTCCTCCAGCTTCGCGGTCGTGATGCTGCTGCAGCTCAGTCAGTCGTCTCTGCAGGACCTCATGTTGCTGCTCAGCCTCTGCTTCCTCTATGATGGGCTGGACTTCATCACCTGACCACCATCTGCCTTCATCACCCCCTCCTCCCCCTCTCACTGCCCCGGCTCAGCAGATGAATAAAACTTTGGCAAACCTTTTTTTCCACGAGTTCATTCGGCTCGATTAAAGGGACGAACTTATAAAACGGTTTCCTCGACAACCCTGAAAACCATCTCCAGTCGGGACTTTGACCACTCCTCTGCTGTTTGTGTTTGCACAGCAGCTGCTTTACGGGAACTCTCCCCTTCAGCCAGGATGCGCTGAAGCTAATTAGTCCCACTTGGTTACAAATGAAGGCGACGGAATCAGAGATCAAAGTATTCATTCCTGAAACGCTGCTCCTCCACCCTCAGTGGGTGTGTTTCAATAACTAGCAGACTTTTTATGCAATACAGATGTCTATTTTAAACAGAAAAGGTAGGCTGAAAATCTCATCTGGTATGAATCCTCAAGTTTCTGATGATAATCAATAAGCACTCTGTTTAGTTACCTAACAAAAAAAATCAGCACTTTGATCGATTTGATCAGAACCGAATTATGAAAACTATGCAAAAATATACAATGAAATGAATCTGTAGTGGTGAGATTATATCATTTTTAGTAATAAATCACATTTTATCTAATAATCAACCAAACAATTAACCAATCAGTCAACTAAACAATCGACAATAAACAATTCCAACAATAAATCAAACAACTAAAACAATCGATCAACAAACAAGTAAAAGTCTTTAGCCCGGCTCCATAACATCCTAGTGAGACCTGTCACATTCTACACATCTTTCTTCTTCACAGCCACTGATTCTGGTTTATCTGTTTAATAATTCATCAGTTTCTGTCTAAATAAATTAGATGAATAGTTTAAATTCACCAAATTCTTTATAACAGACCAGAAAGTTTCTGATCTTGATCCACCAATTAAAATACAGCTTGAGGGTGAAAGTAGTGATCATCTTGAACTTGTTAGTTAGTTTTATGAATATGAGGATTCAACAGTCGTTCAGTCCCAGTTTAACGTCTGTTCTTCCATTTGCAGACTACCTGTCTCAGGGCGTGGATCTGAGCGGCATCGAGGTGATCGAGAACGACCTGCTGCTGATCAGCAGAGCCAGGCTGGAAGTGGAGAACCAGGCCAAGAGGCTGCTGGAGCAGGGCATGGAGATCCAGGTACAGGTGTTCAAGTCTTACCTGCTGCTTCCACTCACCTGAGCTGTGTTTGGAAAGAAGTTGGATGTCTGGGTCAGACCGACACTTGAATTCTGTTACCTGATACGCAGTTAGGACTGCGACTGTGTACTTTTCTGACTTGTTATCACACATTCCTGAAAACAATAAACTTGAAATGGTTTTAGTAGAGCAGCGATTACAGTATTAAGTGAAAGTAAAAGCAGATTTTCTTTTGAAATCGGTCAAATATTTCTGCTTCCTTTACCCCTCTTTGCTGTAAATTAATTTTATTGTTTATGTCTGAGACTGTTCCTTTAGTTGTTCTTGAGTGGAGAGACAATAGACTCGTCCGATTAGTGTGTGCAATTCTTGATTTGTAACTCATACGATGAGGGGTGCTACTGCTGCGAGGGAGCGATGAGTTCTGAAGACTTTAAAGAACTGTGGAGTATTTTAAAGATGGCAGCACCCCTATCTCTTTATACAGCAGAAGCATGAGCTACGGAGAAAGATCAAAACTCTGATGACCCAGCATTCTAGCAGCATTTAAACACAGACAAATCTGAAGACGGGAAAAGAGTCTCACATCATGTGTAAATGTGGTTTTCTGTGTGTGTGTATCAGGCGATTGGTGCGTACTTTTTAAAGGTGTGTGTGTGTGTAGATGGTTTTAAGCTGTTTTAATTTAAAGTTGTGCGTCTGTGAAGTGTAGCTTTTATTTTCTCATTTTTGTACATGTGAAAACACAATTTTAAGTGCACTTAATTACGCACGAAATTTATCGTATGAGTTACAAATGAAGAATTACACACACAAAACCAAAGTTACAGACAAAAATACAAACATAAGTTACAAATCAAGAATTACACACACGCTAATACAAAGTTACACACAAATATATGCAAACACAAGTTACAAATCAAGACTTACACACACACACACACACACTAATCAGACAATATTATTTTCTCTCCATAGTTTTTGTGTTTCCATTGGTTGTCATTCCTCTGCGTTTGAAATAAGCATACAGATCACAGCACATGTTAACACCAGCAATGTGTAGCACCTCTTGCTGTTGCCTAGCAACCTGGTGGCCATGACTGAAGTGGATGAAGCCAGTCATATCTCCATGGTCAGGCTTTTCCTGAATGAGCTGGGCTGTTAGCTGAAGTGCTGAAAGTCTGATTTAGTCTGATGTCATCTAACGTCTGTTTGTAAAGATGAGGAATTTCTGTTCCAGCTGTTCGTTTTTAAACTGTCTCCTCTTCTTATGTTTCCACTTTGCCTCTGGTTCAGAACCCGAGCCAGGTCGGCACAGCCCTGCAGGTCTTCTACAACCTGGGCAGTCTTGGAGAGACCATTAGCTCTGTAGTGGGGGGCTACCAAACTGCCATAAAGGATCACATCTGCAGCGCACTTGACATCAAGGGTCTGACTGTCCCAGCAAACCCCAGAGGTACCGGCCCGTTGTACACCCACTCATGTCACCATCAGAACCATCACTCTATGAGAGTGTTGTCCCCCAAGGAAAATAGTTTTACTTCCAGCTCTAACCAAATGCAGTCAATTCGGTCGCCTTTTTTTTTTTTTGCAGTAAGAACCAGACGTTGTCAGTAAGCAGTGACTGGTTTCTATGACAGCCACTCTCACCAATCAGGAGGGAGCTTGTTGGAAGGCCACACCCCTATTACTGAAAGCAGGTCTCACGAAATCTGTCAAATGTTCTGAACATTTGATGTGGCGGCCAGCAGGCTCCACCTACTTTTAATTGATGAATGTGAAAAAATTGTCAAAAAAGTGGATTTTATCAAGAACTGATGAGCAGTTCTGATCTTCTGAGTTCTACCTTTCTGATTGAAGTGTAAGCACAAGTGCAGACTAAAAATGTCATGAGGTGGAGACAGGAGGGCTGGGTTAATAGAATTGATTTAAGCTTAATAGATCAATAATTGATTAATAAAAAATCGATTTAGCACATTAAGCTAAAGTCTGCTAGCTTGATGCTAACGTTTAACGGAATTTCCCATCGGACGGCTAATGCTGACGTTCGGTTGACCTAAACATTCATTACTGACTAAATGGACATCTTCCATCTTCCCCTCCAGGGTGGGGCCCCGGTGACGCCAATCCGGGCGACGTAACGGGATCTCTGTTTTTGTGTCTCATGAAGGGGTTCTGAACCGCACTTTGTCAGGCTCGTCACTCAGGACCTGTCTGCCATGGGAGACCCTACCAGGGGCAGAAGCCCCCGACAGCATAGCTCCTGAGATCACTCGAGCTCTCAAACCCCTCCACCACGTTAAGGTGGCGGTTCAAGGAGGGGCTCAAAAATATAGTAGATTAATAATGTATGTCTAAGCAAATGAGTATAAATGTGTAAACTTAAAATTGGATTGAATTGAAGAATCGAAAAAAATCTGAATCAAGTCGATTCTGGAAATTATAATCGATACCCAATCCTAGTCTATAGAGTTCTGTGGACCATAGTAGAAAAAAGAGGATTTTTTATGTTCTTTAGTAACATTTTTTGCCCCTGCTGCTCCTTTCTGCAGGTGCTCCTGGTAGAGCAGTCCTGCCCGCTCCGGGGAACACCGCCGCCTGCCGTGCAGCTCTGTGGACCAACCTGGAGAAACTGATGGACCACATCTGTGCTGCATGGACACAGGTGTGACGGGAAAGCTTCCACAAGCTTCAGAACTGCCTGTGATCTCCGGCTGAACCTGTTTCTGCTGAATCACTGTCCAGGTGCAGCACCTGCAGAAGGTCCTGATGAAGAAGAGGGACCCAGTCAGTCACGTGTGCTTCATCGATGAGATTGTCAAGGTGAGCTGTGTATCGGATCAGGTCCAGCTTGAAAGCAAAGGTCGACTCTAGCATGAGTTTCATGTGGGACGTGTCTCCACCCGATTCATGAGAGTCCTGTGACGCAGCTATGTGGTCAGTTACGTCTCCACTGAAAATGGTGTTTTCATGGCAACGCTCCAGCTTGTTGTGGTTTTATCCCTCAGCCTTTAGTGTTGTGGAAAGAAAACGGTGTAGGAATTGGTCCTGCAGGCACAGCATGACCCCGCCTCCTACTTCCTAAAACAAGATGTGCAAATACTTTTAAACAAATGTTGTTTTTCCAGAAGAATACAGCTCTGTATGGGTTGAAATTGTAAGCGTTTGCATGGAGGTGTGCACGTTCACTGCTTTACAGGTTTGAGGTGCACAAAAATCCACAGATACCTTTATCTACACACCATTAGAGACGGTCCATGATGATGATGATGATGGTGGTGACCTCAGTTTGGGCCTCTGCGACCTCACCCCAACACAAAGAGAATAGCAGTAGAAATCAGAGCAGTCTGTTACCGTGGAAACAAAGCTCCCAGCGATTACTGGGAGCTGGAGGTGTGACCGGAGGCCTAATGACATGAGTAAATGCAGAGCTCCTCGGTAGCACAGCTGCACTTTTACATGAGCTGTCTTAGACAGAGCAAAGTGTTTTCATAGAAACGAGCTCATCAGCGGCGGCCGCTTACATCAGAGCTGCTGTATATTCTCTGCTGTTCATCTCACGCTGGAGGAGAGCACGGCCAGTAGAAATGAAAGACCTCTGTGACCTCTGCACTAAAATCACCATAAATTAATTTATTTTTGTGTGGATTTCTTTAAATTTCTTCAGTTTGTAAATGTCACCAAAAGAGTAATAAAAGTTGAGCTGAATCACAGATACTTAATGTGATCAGCGAAGCTAAACTTATTATAGAGCTACCAGCTTTTATTTTGAAATGATTGTGGCAAGAGGAAGTTCTGCTATAAAAACACTTGTACAAAGTTGAGACATTAAGTAGACGGAACTTTTTTAGACCAACTCCAATGAAAATCCTTTTTAACATGCTCCTTAAGCCTTTTTCTGATCATGGAGGATATATATATAAAGAAAATTAAGATTACAATTATACGTCTGAGTATTTCCTTTACCCGCAAAATTCCAATGAACTACTTACTGCCACTACAGAGAGTATGTAAAAAAAAAAAAAAAGCTTTTTTTTTTTTTTTTTTAAATCTTGGCTTAAAACTGCATGATCATAACTAAAAAGATCAATACTGTTTCCAGTCAAATTCCAGCTCAGACGATGAAAACAAAGATGTACTTGGATCTAGTCGTCTACAAGTCGTCTGATCAAAGTGGAGCAGATCAGGGAGCACAGCGTATTTTCTTTGTCACTTTTTAAAACATTTTTTTATCTGCTTCTGAATTCCAAACATGTAAATAAAAAAATACTCAGAAATAGTGCAAACGATTTTAATAGTCGACTAATCAGCGATTAGTTTTTCCAATTAGTTGACTAATCATGTGCTAAGTGGATGTAACGCACACATCTTAACTATAACTAGCTTTAAACTAGCTGAAAATAAAGACAATGAAGATGATAGTTTATTAAACCTTTGATGAATCGTGCAGCCTCTGTCCTTCATTAGATTCTGGTATTAAAACAAGAATAAACTAGAAAAGTTGCATTACCTGTGATAATGTTGGTGTGAATGATTTTTGCTGTCACTGCAGTTTTTTTGTTGAAAATGGCAGCACAATTTACTTTAATTGCTGAAGGGATTTGCTGAAAATGCAAAAGCTATTTGCAAAATACCAATTTTGTAAGAATATTTAGGTTTAGGTTAAATATGAATTAAAACTCCAAATTAGCCAAAAAGCTAGCTTGTTGGTTAAGTACTAGCTAACTCCAAAATAGCTTAAAATCCCTCAGTAAACAAAATGAGCCAAAAGTGTTAGCATGTTGCTAAAATATTAGCTAAACACTAAATTAGCCTATAAAAATCTTAGTAGACAACAAATTAGCCCAAACCGTTAGCATTTTGCTAAAATATGAGCTAAACTCAAAATTAGTATAAAAAATCTCAGTAGATGACAAATTAGCCAAAAAGCTAGCTCACTGTATAAATACTAGCAGAACTCCAAAATAGCCTAAAAATCCTCTTTAAACTAAATTAGTCGTCGACTATTTTAATAGTTGATTAGTCGACTAGTCGTGACAGCTTTACTCAGAAATGTAATTTAAAGCCTTTAGAGTCAAACAAAGAGCTGAATGTAACTGTCAGAAACAGTCGGTCTGAGAAAGTCTTACTTTCTTTCTAATAGTTTATATTTTGAGATGTTGGCTTCCATCAGAGCTGCTCTTCTTGATTTGGAATCATTTTTTACACTGATAACAAACTGACAAATACCTGGATGAAACAGTAATTTATGTGCTCCAGTATTTGTTTTTACAGTATAGTCTGACCCAAAACCGTTTGATTCTTCACAGCAAAGCAGCTTTGTGAGGTTTTCTTCAAGCAATCTGTGTGTTTCTGTTCTCATGAAGGACGGTCGGCCGGACATTCTCTACACCTTCTGGACGGACGTCACCAGCACCCTGAATGAGGAGTTTCACCGAGCGGCTGAAGGTAAGGCTCCAGTCTGCACGAGGTCATCTGGACAAAGAAGAATCACTGACATTAACCCTCTCCCCCACCGTCAGCTTCCTCCTTCCTGAAACAAGCTCTTGAGGGGGAGTATCCCAAACTGCTGCGACTCTACAATGAGCTGTGGCGCCGCCTGCAGCAGAACAGCGTCGGCCTGCAGGGGGCAGCGACGAGTGCAGGGATGGACGCGTCTCTGGACATCGGCACTACAGAAACGGACACGTCAGAGCTTTTCATGAATATCAAACAGGACTACAAGTGAGTTTTCTGTCCAGATGTATGCAGCCTGCATTACCATGGTTCTCTGTGTAGCATGAGTGAGATAGTATATGCCCCAAATATAACGAGCCTCTGTACATCAGGGGTCCTCGGCTGGATCCGGCCCGCCTCCACATTTACCCCTGAACAATATCAGATATGTATGACTTTTTTATTTCCTCCCCAATCTGGGTTTGAGATTGAGATCCAAAAATAAAAACGTGACGTTTTATCCCTCTCTCCTGCAGTCTGTCCCTATCTTAAACGAAATGAACAAGGAGCCAGTGAAGGATTTATTTCCTGACTTTTTCTTTGAAGATCCCAGAAAGAGTCAGGACTCTAGAGTGCAACCAGTTTGGTCGCATTTGCGACTAGATCTTTCATTGGTGCGCCTAAAAAAACTCTTGATGGTACCAGAGCGCCCAGTCATTCTGCAATGAGACAAAAACAAACACATAAATCTCCCCGACTCCAAGAGTCTCCTTCCTGTACGTGTGTGCAGCTGTAACAAACTCGAATAAGAATTGTTTTTATTTTATTAGAGTGTAATGAAAGGAGCTTCCACACCAAACAAAACGTTTAAAAGCTTTTCTCTTTTGAACTTGAAGTTTTTGCTCTGTGAAGCATTTAGAATTCCTACTCCAACTATATTTGATCTGTTTTTAAAACATTTTAAGTGCTCTTTTCATCATGATTCTGTTGTTTTAAGCCAAAATCTGAAAACGTGCTGTTTTCTAGCACATAGTTTCTGCAGAGCGGCAGTTGAGGGCAGGGCTGTTGGTGTGAAGTAAACCTTATGTCTCATTAAATCTTTATTTACTCTCTCTCACTAGCTTACAGCTCCTCACTCCCCCAAACTAACATTACAGTGAAACAAAGACAGTGATCAACATCGTTTCTATCCAGATGTAGAGTTCTGATCCAGATTCCAGCTCAGAACAGGAACACAAAGACGTTCATGAATCTATTTGTCTACTCTAGATGCTTCAGAATGTGGCAGAGCAGAGAGACTTAGGCTCCACCCATTTCACTTGCTGTCACAAATTTAAGCTTTTTTCAAACTGTGCATTTTTATTCATTTTTATCTACTATATAAATTTCTTAGTTTATTATTATTGTGGAACTCTGTTATAAATTTAGGGTTTATGTTTACCAGTTTGTAAGTTAATCATTTTCAAGTCTTAATGCAGATACTGACAGCAAATACAAAGAAAAGTGACCGTATAAAAGAGCTGAGTTAAATGTAATGTAGTCGAGAAGGTCAGTGCACTGAACTTTTGTCCTGGTGCACCTAAGAAAAAAAGTTGGAGAAACAGTACAAAAAGTTACTCTAGAGCCCTGAGGGTTATTAATATTTAGTTATGTGTGTTATGTTTTCTGGAAATTCATTAGCATAAGTGAGATCACTCATGCTACTCAGAGAAGCGGGGTTATGCAAGTAGCCTAACGTTCTATTTCCTGCATTTTGTTTTATATCTCACTCTGGGGTTTGGAGACCTCTGTACTACTAGACAAGCTTATCTCAAGCAACTCCCAATTTTTTCCAAGAAAAATGAACGAGTCATTTGTAACACGGGGATTATGTTGGAAGTTTAACACATTTAGAACTGAGCAGTGAGCTTGTGTTCTGCCATTGTAACTTGTACCTCACACTTTAAAGACCCAGTCCAATGAAAATTTAGTTTTTCTTCAACATGTTCGAGCAGCATTTTTCTCATGATGGAGGACATATTTATAAAAGAATTTTATTTAAATCATGATGGCTCAGGAGCAAACCCACGCTTTGAGAAAGCTCTGGTTTATATCGCATCAACCAAAGTCTTCCTGCTCTGCTCCAGTAACGTCTTTATTTTCCTGGTCTGAGTTGACATCTGACTCATATCTGTACAGCAGCATAGAGAAACAAAGGAATGCTGGGATATCAATGCAGGGTTACTTGCTCCAACCCTCAATCCAGAGGCAAATTAGTTTGTTTGATTTTAGCTAAAACTGCATCATCACAAATGAGATGAAGATTCTTCTAAATATGTTTCTCCTTCTGTTTTCTTGTGCAGCCCGGAGAAAGCTCTGAAAGATTCCCTGCAGGATTATGAGGCTGCTTACCTCTCCAAGTCCCTGTCTCGCCTGTTCGACCCCATCAACCTCGTGTTTCCTATGGGGGAGCGCAGCCCCCCCTCCAACGACGAGCTGGACGGCATCATCAAGACCATCAGCAGGTAGGTTCAGTTCAAGACTGTCCTGAGTGAGTGAAATGAAATATGATCAAAATAGTGCTGCCACAAACGATTCATTGAATAGTCGACTAATCACCGATTATTATTTTTGATTAGTCGACTAATCAGGTAATATGCAAAGTGGGTGTAAAACACATCTTAATCATCATTAGCTTTAAACTAACTATAAACTAGATATATTCACACTAGCATTATCTGGGACGATTCTAGTGTGAATGCTGTAAGCTGAATTTGGCTGCTGAAATTAATAGCTAAAATCACTGAAGCTGATAACCAGCTGAAATATTAGTTAAATGACAAATTAGCATAAAGAATAAAAAAAAGTCCAAGTTATCATAAACAGCTACCATATGGCTGAAATATCAGCAAAACTCCAAAATGGTCAAAAAAACAAAAAAGCCTAAATTAGCCTAAATAAAGCATGCATGCAGCTAAAATATTAGCCAAATTAAAAATTAGCTTAAAAAACAAAAAAAAAATCCTAAATTAGCTTATAGCTGAACTATTAGCTAAACTCTAAAATAGCCTAAAAAAACAAACAAAAAAAATTCCAAAATTAGCCAAAACAGGTAGCCTGTAGCTAAAATAGCCACTTTCCGAAACGACCTCAAAAACAAGCAAAAAAAAACTTAAGCTAGCCAAAGCAGCTAGCATATAACTGAACTATTAGCTAAACTTTAAATAGCCTAAAAAAACAAACAAAAAAATCTTAAATTAGCCAATATAACAAGCATGTAGCTGGAATGTTAGCTAAGCTCCAAATTAGCCTAAAAAACCCAGTAAATGCCAAAATAGTCCAAAAAGCTAGAATAAAACCATTATAAGATTCAACTTTACTACACTCTGACTTCATACAATACAAAGTAACGACTAATCGACTATTAAATTAGTCGAAGACTATTTTAATAGTTGATTAGTCGACTAATCGTGGCAGCCCTGGATAAAAAACCGGGTTGACCTGGTCAAATCCTGATTGGAGACAGATTTTCCACAGACCAAAGGGAGGAAATGACCTCATTTCTGTGCTTTAGGAAGAGACAACACAACCTTAGAGTGAATCTGAAGAAGCAGAAATCCTGGAAGTTTGAAATTCCCAGCATTCCTGCACATTTGAGTCAAAACTTCTGGACTGTCTGGGTCAGCAGAACATTTTTGGCTGGAATGTGGTTCTTTGTGTTCTCTGGATCAGGGGACAAGATAGTTCTAGATCTGGTTCAGGGTTGGACATCTGATGGTTGTGAAAGCATTGCTGTAGCAGGAACAGTCTCAGTTTGTGTGTTGATTCTTTCACGGTGTGTTTCTCTGCAGCGAGCTGAATGTAGCTGCAGTGGATCCACTTCTGTCCATCTCTGTGGCCAAGAACGCCGCCAAGACTGTGCAGCTCTTCTGCGTGAAGTCTGAGCAGCTGGTGCGTACATCTGAGTGTCTTCTCAGCCTCTCTCTGCACACTTCCTGACCTGACCCCGCCTCTGTCCACAGCTGTGCACTCAGGGCGATGCCAGTCAGGTGATCGGTCCGTTAACAGAGGTTCAGAGGAGGAACGTTGCCATGGTGAACTCCTTGTACCGCCTGCAACAGGGCGTCCTGAAGGTATCAGAAAGTCTTGATCACCTCTGGATAAAGACAAGTCTCTGAAACTTGTCAGAGACGGTATGTGTGATTGTCATGTTGACTGTCCTGTGTTTGAACAGATCATCTCCGGTTTGGTCTCATGTCCGCCGGCTGCAGTGGAGGCCCTCTCTTCCTCTCTGCAGGTAACGTGTGTGTTCAGAGACCTCTTATATTTGTGCTAGATATGGTGATGGTCTATCACATGTCCTTCCACCGTTCTGGTGTGTGTCTTAGGCCGTGCACTCCCTGATGGGCAGTGCGCTGGGACCTCTGCTGCAGTCTGTGAGCGACTCCATTGAAGCCATCATCTTTACCCTTCACCAGGAAGACTTCTCAGGGTCAGAAACCTCCCATCAGACTTTCACACAAACTTCAGACACACTTTGATAGTTTCAGTCAAAGATCAGGTCAAGTTTCCGACCATCCATCTACTTCTGCTCATCCGGGAGCACTTAGGGCTCTTTCCAGTAGCGTTCCAAGATATACCAAGAAGACCAGGTACTCCGAATTGTTGTTTGGCCCATGGACCGAAACCACAGTCTCCCACCCGAAGGCAAAGAGACATGACTTCTTTCCTCAACTGGTGTGAACCCCAAAACTTTGCGGTTGAGTTGGTGGGGACTTGTGAGTAAGCCCACCCCGGCCCGCCGCCTCTCACCATGGGAAACTCCAGCATGGTAGAGTTCAGCCTCTCTCGAGGGACTGAGTGTCAGAGGTGAGCCCAACTATATCTGACGGTACCTCACACCCTCCACCGCACAAGCTCAGGCTCCTTCTTTCCCAGAGAGGTGACGTTCCATGTCCCAAAAATCAAGTTCCATGATAGAGGTTTGGGCCTTCGACTGCCATGGAAACCACATTGCACCGGCCCCTTCTGAGTTCTCCTGTAGGTGGTGGGCCCACTGGAGAGTGATGCCACGTTGCTTCTTCGGGCTCGACCCGACCGGGGCCCGTAGGAGAAGCCTCAGCCACCAGGCGCTCTTCTAAGAGCCCAATTCCAGTCCTGGCTCCAGGGTGGGACTCCGGTGACCCCAATCTGGGTGACGTAACTTGATTGTTGGTTGAACTTCTTATAAAGGGGTTCTGAACCGCTCTTAGTCTGGTTCGTCACCCAGGACCTGTCTCCTATGGGAGACCCTACCAGGGGCAGAAGCCCCAGATAACATAGTTCCTGAGATCACTTGAGCCCCTTCACCACGTTAAGATGGTAGTTCATGGGGGGGATGTTTCTAATGAATTTTAAGTAGAAATGAGGCCCATCAGATCAGCAGCAGGTGGGACATTAGCATATCGAATGATAATAGAATATCAGCCCTTCAGACCTGGTTTTGGACCCCTCTGCTGTAAAGTGTTCTGAAGTCCTCTCTTTTATTCTTGTGTTATTTTTACTACAGTGAACTCCTTCATGACAGAATTGATCCAAACCTGCTTGGACACTGATGTTTTGAATGAATTTATTTTTCCTTTCGTGACATTTTGACATTCTGGGTTTGTCTTTGTGATCCAGGCCCGTGTCCAGCCCGGATAAGCCGGATGTCCCATGTTCCCTCTACATGAAGGAGCTGCAGGGCTTCATCAGCAGGGTGATGGCCGACTACTTCAGACACTTCCAGTGTGCAGACTTCATCTATGAGAAGACCGAGGCCATCGCCCAGAGAGCCATCCAACTGTTTGTCCGCCACGCCAGCCTGCTGCGCCCGCTAGGGGAGGGCGGCAAAATGAGGCTGGCTGCTGATTTTGCACAGGTGAGGCGCCATCACCAGCAGGTGGAGGCAGAGCTCCGCCCCCTGGGTGCTCACGCTGCCTGTGTCTGTGATTCAGATGGAGATGGCCGTGGCTCCGCTGTGCAGGAGGGTGTCTGATCTGGGGAAGTCCTACAGGATGCTCCGCTCCTTCAGGTGTTTTATTATTTTCTTTGAAGAACAAATGAAAGAACCCCCCCGCACTGATCCAGCCTTTATTCCCAGCATGTCTGTTTGCTTTCAGGCCTTTCCTGTTTCAGACCAGCGAGCTGATTGCCAGCAGTCCAGCTGTGGGAGACCTGATCCCCTTCAGCACCCTGCTCCACTTCTTGTTCTCCAGAGCCCCCCCTGAGCTCAAGTCACCCCACCAGGCCAGTATACTCACGCACATGCAGACTTAGAGGCACAGGAGTGTAGTGCAGGAGTCCCACACTACGGCCCGCCTCCACATGTGGTCCGGCCCCCCACACAATATCAGAAATGCAGATCCCACATAAAACGGGACTTTTTATTCCACCCCTCTGCAGTCTGAACTATGACGGGACAGGATAGAATATTTATATTTTTAATAGTGATTCACATTTTACCATTTTTGAGGCTAATTTGGTATTTAGCTAAAATATTTCAGCTACATGCTAGCTGTTTTGACCAAATTTGGCTTTTTTCTGTTTTTTTGGATAATTTGGAGTTAATATTTTAGCCTTATCCTAGCCTTATTTTAGCCAAAAAATTTAGCTGTTTTGGCTAAAATAAGCATTTTACCAGTTTTTAGGCTAATTTGATATTTAGCTAATATTTCAGCTACACGCTAGCTGATTTTGCTAATTTAGGCTTTTATCAGTGTTTAGGCTAATTTGGCCTTTAGCTTATATTTCAACTACATGATAGCTGTTTTGGCTAAGTTAAAGATTTTATCCGTTTTAGGCTAATTTGACATTTAGCTAATATTTCAGCTACACGCTAGCTGATTTTGCTAATTTAGGCTTTTTCTCAATTTTTTAGGCTAATTTGGAGATCAGCTAAAATTTCAGCCACATGCTAGTTCTTCTTTGCTAACTTGGGTTTTTTTCAGTTTTTCTTACCAATTTGGCATCTTGCTAATATTTTAGCTAGCGATCTGCTTCAGCCATTTCAGCTGTTAGCTTCAGTTTTTAGTCATCAATTTCAGCATCTTCAGCTATCAGCACTAGCATGTTCAGCAGCCACATTCAGTGTACAGCATTCACATTAGCATTATCACAGGTAATGCTATATATCTAGCTTTTAAAATGTTTTAATATAATTTTTTTGAAGATTACAGAAATTATTTAAAATTTTGCTATGTATGGCTTTCTGGAAAACTGTAAATGTTTATATTTAGGCTATGATTGTTACACTTTTTCTGTTAGCCTACAAACCGACCCCGCCCCCACATCAGTGAAGAAAACAGTTATTTGGCCCTCATTAGAAAAGGTTTGGGGTCCCCTGTTGAAGTCTGTCATACAGACCTGTTTTCTTAGTCGCATGCACCCGTATAGGGGTCGACCCGTACGGTTTTTGGGTTGTCCGGGTCGTAGAGAGAAGTGGCTGCATCTTAGAAGAGCACAGGTGTGTCTTTCAGTTCCTTTGAGACTCGTACGACCACTTCAAGGGACGTCATGAAAAGTTTAATGTGAAGTATTTCTAATGCTAACAAAAGTTACACTCTTGTGTCGTATAGGGCTGCCACAAACGATTATTTCAATAGTCGACTATTCTCCGACTATTTTTTTCGATTAGTCGACTAATCGGTTCGTGCGGCGACTGGATGTAAAACACTCATCTTAACCATTATTATCCTTAAACTTGAGGTCTGTAAGCTATATTCTATCTAAAATAAAGACAATAGTTTATTAATCTTTTAATGAATCATGCAGGTTTTGTCCTTCATTTGTTTCTGGCATTAAAACAAGACTTAAATCAAATAATGCAATCCGAATAAACAACAGAAAACTCTTTAAAACTCTGCAATTCTTTTTTAAAGCTTTAAAACATATATTTAATAAAACATGTACAAAGTATTTTAAAAGCTATTTGCAGATATAAACACACTCAAAATATTTGCTGACTGAGGTCCATTTATTAAAGCAAAACACTAATAACATTTTGAACTGAAGATATTCCTATACATATAAAACCTGAGGATGTCCAGATAAACAGAAAATAAATAAAAATGGAGAAAATTATATTTTTTAAAAGAGAGAAAAGCAGGAGATGTTAGAATGTACATCAGTACTTTCATTCTGTCACTACCTACATCCACTGCACATGCGCAGACTGATACTTCATATTTTCAGTTTGGTGGAGAACCCATAAATCTGTGTTACTTCTTTAGTGTCGTGGTTGTTTTGCTGTTTGTTGTTGTTTTGTGACTTTAAGTTACATTTACTTGTAGCTTAATGCAGATAATGTAATGCTACACTTGTAAACTTAGCTCTGGACTTTTAGGTGAGCTCCTTCACTTCTGGGACTCATAGTTTTAAATCCTTCCATAACTCCGCGGCAGATCCGTACCGACACACAGCCTCTCTGTCTGCGGTGAATGTTTCATAATCCGCTCTTCGAACCGGACGACGTGATCCCGGCGCGGAATATAAATGAAGCCTTGGACGAGCGGTTCATTTCCAGTGTAAACTCGTTATCCGCGCCGTCCTCGCGGCGTTTGGTTAGAAGAGAGCAGATTCTAAAACCTTCACTATGCAGACAGAAGCGCCGTAGACACGGATCTGCTGCAGATCTTCTGGTTCATCTCCAAACAGTAATGACAGCCGCGGCAGCGCTAGCTGTGTTAGCGCCGATGTTAGCTTAGCTAGACGAAGCTCTCTGTTCAGCGTGATCAAACTCCGTCTCAACATGCTTCATCTTCAGGTGATCATTTATCGCCATAGTGCTCTCATGGAACACGAGTTCTGTCTTGAAATTACATTTGACACTTTTCCCTCTTTTATTTTCCTTATGTTTCCCACATTTTCGAGCGAGCTATTGTTATGAGCCTACCGAGAACTTCCTGTGACGTCATTGCTGACCGGATTAGCACCAATGCAACTGTGTGACAAAGAAAATGGAAGACCCCCGCATTAGAAGGCGCGAACCGTAGTTTTAAGATCAAAACAAGGAAAAAAACAAACAAAAAAACGACGCTTCGACGACCAAAATAGTTGTCGAATATTTTAATAGTCGATTAGTCGTCGATTAGTCGAATAATCGTGGCAGCCCTAGTGTCATACAGGTGATGCTGCCATCGTTAGGAAGGTGGATTGTTACTGACCGTGCATAACCAAAGACTATCTGTGAAGGCTTTATTAAATCCAATGCTATTCAGTAAAGGAATCTGGTGAAAAATGAAATGAAACAAATCCAAAGACATAAATGTAGTCTTTTAGTCAGTATGACTCTAAAATTCCTGGTACAGATGGAAGTGGAGTCTGCTGATGTTACTGACGTACCTAGTAAGTGTTCACCAGTTCCACCAGTTAGTTCTCAGCTTAAGGTCACTAACGAAGCATGTGTTGTAACAGCAGGTGATCAACGTGTTGAATCAAATCTAAACCTGATAAACTGCTGGTTTAGTTGAAACTCCATGCTCTCACCTTCAGCCCTGTCCTCCACAGAGAGCAGAGTGGTCCGTCGCTCGTTACTCCCAGTGGCTGGACGACCACCCCTCTGAGAGAGACCGTCTCAGCCTCATCAGGTGATCATGTCTGACACTCTTGCACAGTCCCTGTTGGGACTTGCTTCCTCTCTGTGGTGACAGATCTTCTCACCTCTCAAGTTTCCTACTTCTGAGAGGAGCATGAGCTTCAAAGTTGATGTTTTCAGTTATCTACTCTATCTGAAGAGGTCAGGTCTGAATGGCTTCCACAGAAAAGTTAGGGTCACACCTGAACCTCTAAACCGCATGTATCAAAGTCGAGGCTTATTTCAAACTTGTAATTTTGACTAAATATATTTTTATGGAGAGTAAAATATTGAAAGTTATTTAAGGTTTAAGTTGATTTATTCTGGAATAATATTCCTGCCTTTTTATTATTCATAATTATGTTAAAAAGTTACGGTTTTAAAAGTTAGCATTCTGCTAGCTTTTTGGACAGTTAGCATGTAGCTGAAATATTAGCTAAATTCCAAAATATTCCAAAAAGCTAGCATAATGCCGTTATAACTTTCAACTTTACTACATATAATATGAAGTAATCGACTTTTAAATTAGTTTTCGAATATTTTAATAGTCGACAAATCTTCACAGCCCTAAATGCTATATATCTAGTTCATAATTATGTTAAAACGTTATGTTTTTAAAGTTTAAAAATGTAGAGTCTTCAGTTAATGTTTATCCTGTTTGACCTAAGCTATGTTTTGAATTTCAGCCTCTTGTGCGATTGAGTTTGACCCCCTGATCTAAACTCTCATCACTCTCCTTCAGGGTCAGTCAGAGCTGCCATGCACTTTCACACTGCACTTTTTGGTCCACGCCAAAGGCAGCTGGTTGATTTATATTTATTTTATTTTATTGACCTTTATTTAACCAGGATAATTCCATTGAGATTTCAAACCTCTTTTGCAAGGGAGTCCTGACCAACAGGCAGCCACATTTCTTTAAACATTAAGACAATAAAACATTGAGACAGTAAAGCATTTAAAACACTGTTATATCTTAGCAATACATAGAAACCTAAAATTAAAAAAAATCCTAAAAATCATTTGATCGTAGGGAGTGGGACTGAAGGTTTAAGTAATTCCCAAATGTAGGGAGGATGATTGGCTGAATGAAATCAACTGAAGTCCATTTTGTCCATCAGGGCTGAAGCTTCTTCTCTTATCTTGAAGGTTCTGCACGAGCTAAAACTGGACCTCTTTGTCTGACCCTCATGTCTCCTCAGGGGCTCCCTGGAGGCCTACGTGCAGTCAGTCAGAGCCCGGCAGGGGAAGGAGTTTGCCCCCGTTTATCCCATCATGCTCCAGGTTCTGCAAAGAGCCACCAGCGGACCAGAGGCCTGATGTTGGGAAGCAGCTTCAGTTTGGGGCGTGGAGGCATGGCGCTGCAGGAATGCTGACACGGATCACTGCTGACTTGTTTGAAGGACAGCTCTTTATTTCTGACATGGTTACAGAGGTCACGCTGGGTTTCTTCCACTGGTTTCCACTCAGACGTTTTCCTGGACAGAGCCAGCTCACACTCGGCCTGCAGACAGGACACGGATCGGGGGTCAGGGGTCGGGTTGACAATGAAGGACAATAAATCCAAACTGTATAAACAAACAGAATAAAGTTATGACTTTGGGGATTTCTGGTTCTGATCCATTCACTGAACATACCACAAAGATATTCAGAAACCAAACTTCATTCTTGGGTCAAATGTTTCCAAAAGTCTGTTCAGCTCTTTGGAACTGAAGGTTTTCAGCTTTATGTAAGATTCTCCTGAGCACACTTTCTAGTAGGAGGGGTGTGGCCTTCCAACAAGCTCACTCCTGATTGGTGAGAGTGGTTTCTATAGAAACAATGACAGACCGACTGGAACCAGTCACTGCTTACTGATGACGTCTGGCTCCAACATGGCAACATCCATATCATGAAAAATGTTGAATGAATTGACTTCATTTGGTTGGAGCCAGAACTAAACCAATGGATGACATCACACTCACTCGGTCCAGTTCTCAGATACTGTCAATGAGAATGACTGACTCAACACAGTCGAATCAGCTGGTGTGGCGCTGTGCAACAAGGCAGGACTCTTCACAGGCGCCATGAAGTACTGGACGAGCTGGGGCGGTGGATCTGGACCATCAACACCTTTCAAAAATGTAGTTTCTGTCCAAACATCTTTGCTTCTTCACTGTAAATGTCCAGAGCGGTTTTTAGCTCTAGAGAGGTGCTGATCTAGATGACGTCATCAGCAGAGACAATAATAGAATTCTTCCAGATGAGATTTAGTAAGATTTGGTCCATAGATTTAAGAGTCTGATTGTCAAAGTGCAGAAACAGAGAAATCCTTTCAGCTTTGGAAAGCAAAATTCTCCATCCTAAACTAAAGTCTCAAGTCACTGGTTAAAACGGTTTTTTTTATAGATTAGGGGAGTAACGCTTAAAGAGCATCTTTCTAATCCACCTGACGTGGATCCGTCCTCATCTCGATGGTTTTGACGTAGCGCAGCCGGATTACCGTAACGCCGCGTGCGCGGCGCAGCAGGAACCGGGATGATGGCGGAGAACGGGAAGGATGAGGCGGCGGCGTCCGACGGGGAGTCCGCGGACGGGACCTCCAGCAGCTTGACGGTGTGTGGCGCGTGCGTCATGTGAGGCGGGTCGCCTGCTCGCCGCGTGAACGCGCTCCCTCTCTCTCCTCTGCTCTCAGGTGGAGCGGGACTCGAACCTGCTGCGCCGGATGGAGATCTGCGTGGCCGAGGCCGAGAAGCGGAGCGGGAAGAACGCCATCGGCATGCAGGAGACGTTCACGGTCTACCTGATCGAGACCAGGTGAGCCCCTCTGCTGGGAGCATGCGCGCGCGCGGGGGTCCCTGCAGCCTGTAACGCACCTGTCCGCGCGGCAGACCCGCGGATGCAGCTGCGGAGGGCCGCGCGCAGCCTCCCGACTCCGTGTGGAGGAGATACAGCGAGTTCGAGCTCCTCAGGGCCTACCTGATCCTGACCTACCCGTTCTTCGTGGCTCCTCCTCTGCCCGAGAAGAGGGTGAGTGGTTCCGTCCTCCAGTCTGATCCATCCTCTGATGTTCAGACCTCCATTGTTCTGAGACCATCTGGGCAGAACCTGTTCCTCCTCCATGCAGGCAGAGTTTGTGTGGCACAAGCTGTCAGCGGACAACATGGACCCGGATTTTGTGGAGCGGCGCCGGATCGGGCTGGAGAACTTCCTGCTGCGTGTAGCTTCTCATCCAGGACTCTCCAACGACAAGATTCTGTATCGCTTCCTCACTGAGGTACAGAACCGGATCAGTGTTCTGGAGCAGAATCCAATTCCCACTTCAGGCCTTACTAATTGTAGTGAGAAAGGTCAGAGGTTATCTGTTAGTTTTTGCATGTCTGTGATATCTCTCCCTAATGTCGTTTTTTAAAGGAACCTTGCTGGAAAGAAGCCGTGTATGAGACAGGATTTCAGGATAAGGTAGTGAACACCGCCCCTCTGTGGAAGATTTCAGCTACATTTGAACTGACAAAACTTGCTTCTGTTTTTCTGCAGGCCGACTCCAGACTGAGAGCGTTTGGAGCCACCTTCAGGGTCAGGAGTCCACAGAAGTGAGTTGGACTGCCTGCATGGTGAAGCCAGGATGAAGGCGTGGATTCCCTGATCTGTTTTTTTTTCCTGTCAGGTGCTTCATAGACATGAAGCAGTACAGCGAGGAGCTGCAGAGTCACACGTCTCAGCTGCTCCGAGCGCGAGCTGTAAGTCCTGCTCCACTCAAGCATGTTATTTCCAGAATAGGATCCTGAAAGGTTCCGTGGTGGGGCAGCACTAAGATCAGCTTGAATTATTTTTGCCCAATCATGTAGTCCGTTGTTAGGCAGCCTTCAAACTGAATAACAGTCCCAGTATGATACCAGGGTGAGGGTCTGAAAGACGGTGTGTGTTTGTGTATCAGAGGGTTGCAGACAGAGTCTACGCAGTCTACAAAGTCCATGGGAACTACGGCAGAGTCTTCAGGTCAGTCTACAAACATTCAGACTTGGTTCTGGAATGAATTTGATTCTTGTTGATTTAAATCAGGGGTGTCAAAGTCAATCGCACAGGAGGCCAAAATCCAAAACACACCTTAGGTCGCGGGCCGAGCAGGATAAATATTTATTTAAACTACATTTTAAAACTTTAAAACCGTAACTTTTAACATAATTACAAGTTAGACATATAGCATTAACTACAATAATGCTAGTGTGAATGCTGTAAGCTAAATTTGGCCATCATTGATGCTAGTGCTGATAGCTGAAAAAGCTGAAATTTATGGCCAAAAAGGTGGAAGCTGATACATGAAAACGCTAAAGTTAATAGCTAAAAAACGCTGAAGCTATTAGCCAGCTAAAATATTACCTAAATGCTAAATTAGCCTTTAAAAAAACGTAGATTGGCCAAAACAGCTAGCATACCGCTTAAAAAATAGCTAAACTTAAAATTTCATAAAAACTGAAAAAAGTCTAAATTAGCCAAAAAAAAAGAGGAGCTAGCATGAAAAAATAGCCTAAGTCCAAAAGAGCCGAAAAATCTTAAGACAAACCTAAATTAGCCAAAACAGCTAGCAAATAGCGGAAATATTAGCTAAAGTCCAAAATAGCCTAAAAAAAGACACCCCCAAAAAAAGAGCAAACAAAAATAGCCAAAACAGCTACCATATAGTTGTAATATTAGCTAAGCTCCAAAATGGAATACAAAAATCTTAGCAAATGCCAAAATAGTCTAAAAAGCTAGCAAAATGCTAATTTTTTAAACTTTAAAATTGTAACTTTTTAACATTACTATGAATAACAAAAAGATAGGAATATTATTCCAGAATAAATCAACTTAAACCTTAAAATACTTAAAATATTTTAATCTCCTCAAAAACATGTTTTACAACGGGTCGTTAATAACAATAAAATAAAAGGATCTGGAGGGCCGGATCCGGCCCCCGGGCCTTGACTTTGACACATGTGATCTGAAGACTTGAATCAGAGTGAGACTGATGGTTGATGAAATGCTGCAGTGAGTGGAGCGGCGTGGAGAAGGTGATGGGAGATGGACTACAGAGCGCCGGCCATCACATGGACTCGTGAGCACAAACTGCTTCTTCATCAGATTGACGGCATTTCTCGTGTTGGAGCTTATTTTTACTTTTGTTCATATTCCTGCAGATATGCTGCATCCATAGATGAGATCCTGGAGGAGGAGGAGCATTATGCAGACCAGCTGAAGGAGTATTTGTGCTACGCTGAGGCCCTGAGGTAACAGCACGACTCTTATACTAATACTCATTCATCATGACATGTTTGTGTCCACCGCTACTCTCCTACCGGGGTTTAATCGCCATCAATCATTTAGACCAGGGATCTCTAACTCTAGTCCTCGAGGGCTGACCTTCTGCTGGTTCTCCAAAATCCTGCCTTATCTGGTGCTGATTTCCTGGATCAGGTGTGTTTAGCCAATAAGGAGCTTCAATGGGAGATCGGCCTGAAAACATGTAGGAGACCGGCCCTCGAGACCTGGATTTGGAGACCTGATTTAGATCAGGAATGGGCAACTCCAGGCCTCAAGGGCCGCATTCCTGCATGTCTTCCAACAGACCCTACTTTGATATGGCTGGGCACATCTGAACCAGGTCATGAGTAGGACTTGGATATCTGAAAGTTATTCAATAACGATAAATCCCTGATTTAGACTAATCAGTTTGTCATGACTTGATTGGCACATTAGTTACTGTGACTTGTTTACCATCACCTGGTTGTCACGACTTGTTTACCATCACCTGGTTTTCAGGACTTGTTTACCATCACCTGCTTCTTACGACTTGTTTACCCTCACCTGGTTTTCACGACTTGTTTACCATCACCTGGTTTTCATGACTTGTTTACCATCATCTGGTTTTCATGACTTGTTTACCATCATCTGGTTTTCATGACTTGTTTACCCTCACCTGGTTTTCACGACTCGTTTACCATCACCTGCTTCTCACGACTTGTTTACCATCTCCTGGTTTTCATGACTTGTTTACCATCATCTGGTGTTCATGACTCGTTTACCATCACCTGCTTCTCACGACTTGTTTACCATCACCTGCTTCTCACGACTTGTTTACCATCATCTGGTTTTCATGACTTGTTTACCATCACCTGGTTGTCCCGACTTGTTTACCATCACCTGGTTGTCACGACATCTTTACCGTCACCTGGTTTTCACGACTTGTTTACCGTCACCTGGTTGTCATGACTTGTTTACCATCACCTGGTTGTCATGACTTGTTTACATCACCTGGTTTTCATGACTTGTTTAACTTTACCTGGTTCTCACGACTTGTTTACAATCACCTGCTTCTCACGACTTTTTTACCCTCACTTGGTTTTCACGACTTGTTTACCCTCACCTGGTTTTCATGACTTGTTTACCATCAACTAGTTGTCACTACTTGTTTACCCTCACCTGGTTTTCACGACTTGTTTACCCTCACCTGGTTTTCACGACTTGTTTACCCTCACCTGGTTTTCACGACTTGTTTACCCTCACCTGGTTTTCATGACTTGTTTACCATCACTTGGTTTTCACGACTTGTTTACCCTCACCTGGTTTTCACGACTTGTTTACCATCACCTGGTTTTCACGACTTGTTTACCGTGACTCGATCACAGTGCCTTCTTCACCCTGTCTCACCCACCAGGACCTGTCTTGCAGGGCGGTGTGCAGGAAACACGAGCTGACCCAGTTCGAGCTGGAGACCGCCTCCCAGGACCTCATCACTAAGAAGCAGCAGCGGGACGAGTTGGCCACAGGGGTACAGAGATCAGGATGGTGCCGACTAGAAACCAGACTAGAGCATCAAGCTTTATCTGTCAATCTGTTGAAGGGGCTTCTGCTGGAACCTCAATGTCTTTGACATGTCAGCAGACTAGGACAGCCACGATTAGTCGGCTAATCGATGACTAATTGACAATTAAAGTAGTCGACGACTAATTTAATATTTGATTAGTCGTTACTTTATATTATATTGAGTCAGACTGTAGTAAAGCTGAAAGTTATAATGCCATTCTGTTAGCTTTTTAAAAAATTATAGCATTTATTAACATTTTTTAGGCTATTTTGGAGTTTAGCTAATGTTTCAGCTGCATGGTAGCTATTTTGGCTAATTGGGGCTTTTTTTGTTCTTTAGGCTAATTTGAAGTTTATCTAATATTTCAGGTTCATGCTAGCTGTTTAGGCTAATTTAGGCTTGTTTAGGCTGTTTTGGAGCTAGGCTAATATTTACATGCTAGCTTTTTTGGTTAATTTTGGCTTTTTTTCCTTTTTTAGGGAATTTTGACGTTTAGCTATTTTTTAAGCTACAGGCTAGCTGTTTTGGCTAACATACATTATTTTCATTTTTTTAGGCTAATTTGGTATATAACTAATATTTTAGCCAGCTATCAGCTTTAGCATCTTCATCGGCCAAATTTAGCTTAAGGATTCATACTAGCATTATTGCTGCTAATGCTATATATCTAATTTTTAGTTAGTTTAAAACTAACGATGGTTAAGATGTGTGCTCTACATCCAGTTTGTGCAAGTTTCCGATTAGTCAACTAATCTGAAAAAATAATCTGTGATTAGTCGACCATTAAAATAATCGTTTGTGGCAGCACTACAGCAGACACTTGATCACAGGAGATGTTGTTCACACGATAAACGTCATTCAGCTGAATCTGACGTGGAGAAAAGCGCTCTGATATACGACTTATAACTAACATGTAAAGTGTTGGATAATGGTGCAAAACTGCTTTTCTCAATGACAGAATCTGCTGGAATTGTTAATTGCCTAAACGTTTGAAGTGGGTCTCCTCCTCAGATGGTGCGCACGTTCTCCTTCAAAGGCGTGACCAACAAGCTGTTTGGGCAGGAGGCCCCGGAGCAGCGGGAGGCGCGCCTCACCATGCTGGATGAGCTGATCGCAGAGGCGGAGGACAGCGTGAGGGTCAAAACGGCTGAACGCGAGTGAGTCTGGGAGGAGGGCGCGTCCGAGCATCAACAAGCTGCGGCTCACACCTTTGTCTGCAGGGAGCACGTGCAGAAGGCGTGGGCGGACATCCTGCGCTTTAAAGAGGAGAAGGACAAAGATCTGCGAGAAGCGCTGCTCAGCTACGCTGCCATGCAGATCAACATGTGCAAGAAGGTACAGAGCAGCAGCGGAAAACACCCATCACAAAAACAAAGATCCACAAAACACAGCGAGGTCTTACTCTGCCACAAAGATACAAGACACTCCACTGACAGAACAAACAAAACTGTAACCTTTCAGCTTTCAGTGTGAATGCTTAGTCGTTCACACTATAGTGATTCTGCAGCTCCTTCACGTACGTTTTAGGCATGTAAAAACTCAATCACACTTTCATCTCGGAATCAAAACTTTCAGCTCGTTCGGAACATTACTGCTTGTATTTTTGGTTTTCATAAACTTTATAGTTTTTGAAATATTGAGCAAAATATGCCCCATAGAAAAGTAATGAAAAAGTCTTCAAATTTCCAAATTTTAAGTAGATTAGCAACAAGACTTTAAATATATTTATGGGTTATGTTTAAATCCTTTATAGTCATTTTCAGGAAATTTGAGTTTTGAGGGTTTTTTTTAGGCCAATTTAGAATTTAGGTCATATTTTAGCAACATTTTGACGTTTTTGGCTAATTTGTTATCTACTGAGGTTTTTATACTCTATAATTTCGAGTTTAGTTTCTATTTTAGCAACAGGCTAAAGTTTTGAACTAATTTAGTTTACTCATGAGTTTTATGCCTTTTTGGAGTTAGCTTGTATTTAAGCAATGTGCTAGCTTTTTTTTGGCTAATTTGGCACCTACTGAGGTTTTTATCGCAATTAGGAGTTTAGCTAATATTTTAGCAATGTGCTAACATTTTTGACTAATTTTTTATCTACTGAGGTTCAGGCTAATTTAGATGTTAGCTTCTATTTTGGCAACATGCTAACATGTTTGACTAATTTAGTTTACTGAGTTTACTTATTTTGTGCTATTTTGGAGTTTAACGATTGCACTACCTTTTGTGGCTAATTTAGCACCTACTGAGGTGTTTTATGCTAATTTGGAGTTTAGCAACATGCTAACGTTTTGGGCTAATTTGTTATCTACTGAGGTTCTTATAGGCTAATGTAGATTTTTGCTTCTATTTTAGCACCAGGTTAACGATTTTCTTTACAAATTTAGTTTACTGAGGAATTTCAGGCTATTTTGGAGTTAGCTAGTATTTAAGCGATGTGCTAGCTTTTTTGTGGCTAATCTGGCAACTACTGAGGGTTTTTTATGCTAATTTGGAGTTTAGCTAATATTTTAGCAACACACTAAAAAAAATTTTCAAAATTGGCATGCATTAGGGATTTTTAAGCAATCCCGAATACAAATTTTTAAGAAATGTAGGTCAACTTCAGCGTTTCATAGTTTTTCAACAATATTTCCAATCTTTTACCAGATTTAACATTTTGCAGTCAGCTTTTGCATTTTCAGCAAATCCCTTCAGAAATTAAAGTAAATTGCATCACCAGTTTCAGCAAAAAGCTTCAGCGACTACTTTCAGTTAAAAACATTCAGACTAGCGTTATCACAGGTAATGCAACTTTTCTAGTTCCCTTCTGTTTCTTCCTCTGCAGGGAATACAAGTCTGGAGCAACACCAGGGAGAGCTTCCTGAAGATGTGAGGAGCTCCTCTTCCAAGGAACACTCCAAACCAGATTCTGAACACGTTGATTCCTCAATTCCTCTGCTGTTAGCAGACGAGTCAGAAGCGAGCAGGGCCACGGTCCCCTCTTCTTCTTCTGGACGGTTTGGTGGTCATCTCTGTTGGAGGTGTTTGTGGCTCAGAATTCAGTAGAAAATGAAACCAGTTCAAGGTGCATTTTGGACATCAGGAAACGTTGATGTTGGAGGACATTTGATGTTTCTAGCCCTCAGCTTTGTTCATGATTCCTTCTGAGATTTCCCAGGTTGCATCTGGTCAAGGAGCTCCCTTCATTTCATTGAAACTCCTAAGAACTGGTCACATCTCTAACTTGGTAACCTGGTTAGCTGCAGGATGTTCCTTGAATGCAACGCGAGATACTTCACTTGTTTTCTAAAATTAAATAGAAATTTGAAGGCTCCATCAGGCAATTTCTGGGAACAGACCCTTTCCACATTTTAAGGCAAACCACCCCAGGCCGGGGCAAGTGGTGCAAGTGTCACAACTTGGTTTAAAAAAGAAAAAATAATAATTTCGGTGGGTTTGGTCACAAGCCCCACCCTCGGGTTGAGGTTCAGGCTCAGAGGATTTCTGGTGTTTATTTATTCTCCTGTAAATGAAACAAAAAAAAGAAACATAAAAATGCAGAAAACTGAATTTCTGTTTGCTCTCATTTTTCAGCTTCTTCAATGTCTCACTTGCAAAAACATTTTCCACATTTACAACATACTTATTTTTGTATCCTGCTTTAGTTAAATCTGCTAATGCTACCTTTTATCCTTTTGAACTCAGATATATTTTCTTTATTAATCTTGATGGTTAATTTAAACTCATGTCCTTTTGCTACAGCCGGATTTACTTCCTTTTTTGGACGGCTATTAAAAATTTACTTCTGCTCATTTGAATATATTGTGATTAAATAACATTTCAACGTTTAAATTTAACATGGAAGTCCATGAAAAAAATGTCTCCTTTCTGGTATCAGCCTCTAACGGTCTTTTTAGGTATCCTCTGGTTTTCACCTGATTCTTGAACAGAAGGTGAGGCTTAATGAGAACACAAAAACTTTTAAAGTAAGTGAGCTGTGACTGATATCATAATGCAAGGAATGTTTATATCAAACCATATTTTTATTTCAAACACTCTTTAAAACACTCTTTAAATGGAATGTGTTTAAAAAAACAAGCAAAATGAATATATTTTTTTAAGTTAATTCATTTAGGTTTCCTATTTTTATAAGGACCTAATTAAAAGACATTGAAAAAATTATGAATGTCATCTATCTTAAATAGAGAAATCTGTTCCCTTCATGTCTTTGCACAAAAATTATGGCAAGAAAAACCCAAATAGGTGAAGATAATAATCCAAACACCTCCAATTCCTAACTGGAGTCATGTAACGTTTGGAATAATAATCCAGAACAAAAAGTGGTCAACTTTACCTCAGTAGAATTCTTTGTAAATCCAAGTTTATGGTCCACAAATACAAAAAAAAAATACAATTTCTCTCAATGTTGTAATAATCTATAATGAATCTAATATAAATTCAAAAGCAAAAAGTGATAAGTCAAACTCTTTTCAGTGCTTACATGAAAAGTGTTTTTAATGTATAATTCGACTTTTATGATTAAATTTTAGGGCCACCCAAAAGAAAGTAATATTACAAGATGAAAGTCATAAATTTACAAGGAAAAATGTTTTCTCGTGTATTAAGGATTTTTTTTTTGGTTAATTTTTTTTCACGTAAAATTACATGTTTTAAAGTTTTACATTTATTACAAAAGTATCAACAATTTAGACCTTTTAATTTTTGTACATTTATTTTTTTTTCTCTTAAGGTTATGTATTTTTTTCATGTCAATTTACGTGTCTCAAAGTTATAAATTGATGAAAAGAATCGTAAATTTCTGACTTTTGTTGTAAATGTATTTATTTTTTTATCTAAATTTACGTGTTTTGAAGTTGTAAATTTAGGACTATAAATATTGTAAATTAACAACTTTTTTCCTGTAAATATATGCATTTTTTCATGTAAATTTTAAATGTTTTAAAGTTGTAAATTCATAAAGTCATAAATTTACAAGTTTAAAACACATACATTTACAAGAAAAAAAATGCTTTTTAAAAGTAATTTTTCGACTTTTATTTGATAATTTGATAATTTTATGACTGTAAATTGGTCTGTGGTCCTCATTGACTGTAAAACATTTATTTTTATATAGTCTATGGTAGCACCTATATATTAAGTCTGTGGTAGTACTCATGTTTCGTTCTGACTCCAGCAGAGGGCGCTGAAGCATTAGCTGTTTACAATCTGTTATACCGGAAGTTGACCACTTCTTCCGGCTGACTTGCCAGTCCTGCACGTGAGTGATCCGCACCGGCGACGCTCCCCGTGCGCGCGAGCAGGGATGTCATCAGAGGATGATGAGGAGGAGCAGTTCGCGGCCTTCGTGGCGCTGCACGCGGCCGCGCTGAGCTCTTCCGGCGTCCCGCGTGTCTTCTGGAACAGCCTCTTCCACAAAATCACCCACGAGGTCTACTGCGCATGCGCCTCTGGCATCCCCATGCTGGTAGTTATCTTTATTAGAAAAAAGATGTTCTTTCCTTTGGCCCTCAGGTCTTTGATGCTGGGGAGGTTTTCGGGATCCTGCAGTTCCGAGAGGAAGAGGAGGAAACTGAGACGAAGAGCAACCCTGCAGCTGACGTCAGGTGTAAGGTGGTGGTCACCCGGGAGAGCGGCCTGCAGGTCTCAGACCCTAACAGGTGAGGGCGCTATAGCAGGATCCGGGATGTTTAACATAGATGCAGCTGGAGCTGTCAGTGTTTTTCATCTGTGCCTTCTTCTCACAGCATCTTCCTGGTCGATCACGCCTGGACGTACCGCGTGGAACATGCCCGGCAGCAGCTGGAGCAGATCCCGGGACTGCTGCCCCGAATGGCCTCCCTCATGGGGGTGGACTTTCACGGGGAGGTCCCCTCTCCAGAAATTGTGGAGTTAATATTGGAACGAATGTGGAAGTACAACCAGACTTACCAGCTGTCTCAAGGGGTACGTCAGGGGTGTCAAACTCAATCACACAGGGGGCCAAAATCCAAAACACACTCAGGTCATGGGCTGAACAGGATAAACATTTATTGAACTCCCTAAAACTACACTTTTGAAACTTTAACTCTTTAACTAGATATATAGCATTACCTGCAATAATCCTAGTGAGATTTCTGTTAGCTGAATTTGGTCGCTGAAGATGCTGAAATTGATGGCTATAAACGCTGAAGCTGATAGCTGAAATCACTGAAACTGATAGCTGAAAATGCTGAACCGCGTAAAATATTAGCTAAAAAAAAACAAAACAGGTTTGCCAAAACAGCTGCCCTGTAGCTAAACTATTCGCTAAACTTCAAAATCGCATTTGAAACTGAAAAAATCCTAAATTAGCCAAAACAACTAACATGTAGCTGAAATATTTGCTAAACTTCAAAATTACATTAAAGCTTAAAAAAAGCTTAAATTGGCCAAAACAGCTAGCATGTAGCTGAAATATTAGCTTGACTAAAAAAAAAAAAAGCCTAAAGAATGGGGGGAAAAAAAGCCTGAATTGGCCAAAACATGTAGCTGAAATATGAGCTTAACTCAAAAATCCCCCAAAACTTTACAAAAACCTAAATTAGCCAAAAACAGCTGGCATGGAGCTGAAATATTAAACAAAAAAAAGCTTAAATTAGCCAACACAGTTAGCATGTGGCTGAAATATTAACTCAAAAAAGGCTAAAAATCTCTAAAACTCCAGTATAGCCTAATAGTTCTATGTGGTCAGAACGGCCACATGGCAGCTCGCACCACTGACCATCAGTTTTCTGAGGTGTGGTGGTAATGGCCATGTACACGTCTTGCAGTCAGCCGAGGAGAAGGTCCCGGTCTGGTACATCATGGATGAGTTTGGCTCCCAAGTGCAACACTCGGACCGTCCCAGCTGTGCCATGTTCCCCTTCTTTCACATCCCCAGCCAGGTGGCCTACACCATCCTCTGGCCTCTGCAGGACCTACAGGAAGGAGGTGAGGACCCAGCGCCTCCTGTCACAGCCGGGTGAGCTTTAAGAAACTCCAACTTCACCTCCACAGATGAAGTCACCCGGGATTTTTCCTACGGGGAGTCCAACCCACTCCTGAGGCGGTGCCGGCTGTTACCATGGAAACCAGATGCGCTGGAGGGGGTGAGCGGCGCGGTGATCGAGCCTACTGACTCCTACTATGAGGTGAGTTCTGTCCAGTGAGATACCAGTTAAATATGACGACGGAGCAGCCGACAAATCTTCTCCGTCTTTCCAGGCGATTGCTCTGGAAAACCAGGAGAAACTTCCAGTGGAAGTCCAAGCTCCATCCTTTCCCGGAGACAAAATCTACAAGTGAGTTTCCACATATTCCTATCATCTTCCTTCTAGATCAGGGGTCAGTGACCTTTAACAGTAAAAGAGCCATTTGACTCGTTTTCTACTGATCAAAACCTGGAAGGTTTACTTTAGCCTTTAAGAAATTTGGATTTGCATTCATGACCTTCTTTTTTTGTTTGTTATGAATTATTTGAAATATTTTTAGCCCGAACAAAAGCGAAAATATAAAAAGAAACTTTCATGTCTCAAAATTTGATTTTTTAAAAATGTTTTTACCTTTTACCTTTAGTAGAGGCCAAATTAGCAAAAGATCTAGCTCGTTAAATAAAAGCTCCAAATTAGCATAAAATTCCTCAGTACATTAAATCAACCAAAAATGTTAGCATGTTGCTAAAAGAAAAGCTAACTCTAAATTAGCCTACAAACCCCAGAAGATAACAAATTAGCCAAAAATGTTAGCATATATAGCTAAAATGTTAACTAAACTCCAAATTAGCCCAAAAAGCTAGTTTATTGGTTAGCCTCAAATTCCTCAGTAAACTAAATTAGTCAAAAATGTTAGCATGTTGCTAAAATAGAAGCTAAACTCTAAATTACCCCCCCAAAAAACTTCAGTAGATAACAAATTAGCTGAGAACATCAGTATTTTGCTAAAATATTAACTAAACTCCAAATTATAACATTTTTCAGTAAACTAATAAGTCAAAAACCTGTTGTTAAAATAGAAGCTAAACTCTAAATTAGCCTAAAACCCCCAGTGGACAACAAACCATCAAAACGCGTCACCAGTCTTAAAGGGTTAAGCTTTAAATCTCTTTTTTTTCTCTGCAGAGTTTTCTCAGAATTATCCCAAGTGACCAACAACCTGACCCACCCCCGTTTTCAGCTGACGGGTGAGGAGGAGGAGGCCGACATCCTCTGGAGCTACAACCACATCAAGGACTTCAGGTGAGCTGCTGCTCTTTAGGCTCATCCAAAGCTCTCTAAAACAAAACCTTTAAAGGGGTCCTACCATGACTTTCTTCAGCCTTTCAGAGGGAACTATATCAATATATATGATCATATATTACCTTTGGATCAGTAAAAAATCAATTATTTATGAAATATTAGTTTTTTTTCATACCTGGAAGTAAAACGGCACGTTTCCACCCGCTCGTTTTCATGGGTATGGGAGGGGCTGCTGCAGACAGTGCAGGTTTTTAGAGGTTACTCTTAAATGCATGAACGGATCTAAATACCACTTTGGGGTTCTTCATAGTGAGGAATGGACAGTAAAATGTATTTAAAACTTCAAACAGTAGAATTTTCACGGTAGGGCCCCGTATGAACTAGAAATATAGGATTACCTGCGATAATGTTAGTGTGAATGCTGTAAGCTGAATTTGGCTGCTGAAGATCCTAGTCCTGATAGCTGAAAATGCTGCAGCTTATAGCCAGCTATAATATTAGCTAAATGCCAAATTAGCCTAAAAAAAAAAACAAAAAAACTTAAACAAAAATTAGGTTAGCCAAAACAGCTAGTGTGTAGCTGAATAAAAAGCTTAACTTCAAAATAGCCTAAAAAACTGAAAAAGTGTAACGCAGAGGCTGAGACGTTTGGATCCACGTGCAGACGGTTTAATTTCACAGAGCAAGGGCAAGAAATAGTCGGCGTCAAAGGGCAGGCAAAGGTCCAAATCACAGAGGCAAGACAGAAAAACGTAGAAACAGGCGTGGGTCAAAAACACAGAGACTATAACGAACTAGGAGGATTGCTCAGACTGACTGTAAACAGGATCAAGACTTCATTGAACTGTGGCCTGGAGTGAGTATATATGCTGGTGAGTCTGATGATGATGATCAGCCATTCATGGAGAAGGCTGGAGCAAAGGCTGATGGGAGTTGGAGTGAGGAAGAGAAGCTGGTTAAAACTCAGGAGAGGGCTCCCTCTGGTGGTCGGCGGAGGACACAGCTGAGTGAGTCCAGACAAAAAGCCTTAATTAGCCAAAACAGCTAGCATGTAGCTTAAATATTAGCTAAACCCGGACATGGACTAGAAAAACAAAACAAAAAAAAGCTTAAATTAACCAAGACAGCTAGCATGTTTATATTAGCTTAACTCCAAATTGGACGAAAAAAAGAAACAGAAGAAACCCTAAATTAGCCAAAACACGTAGCTGAAATATTAGCTAAACTCCAAAAGCCTAAAAAAATACTCTAAAAAGCTAGGAGAATGCTAATTTTTAAAACTTAAAAATCGTAACTTTCTAACATAATTATGAATAATAAATGAAATATTATTACAGAATAAATCAACTTAAACCTTAAATAACTTTCAATATTTTACTCTTCATGAAAAAATATTTTGTCAAAATGATTCAAGTTAGAAATAAGAGCAAGATAACATCGGGTCATTAATAACAATAAAATAAAATGATCTGGAGGGCCAGATAGAATTACCCAGAGGGCCGGATGTCTTGACTTTGACACCTGTAATGTATGGATGACGTCAGACGAAGTGTGCGTTATGAGAAATGAACACTGGACGAGCAGACCAGGGTTCGCTGTTCTCTGCTGGAGCATCAGAACCCTCCACCACCTTCACTCCTTCATCCGGTTCTCTGCAGGAAGCTGAGCGAGGAGCGGCCGCACGTCCTGCTGAACCAGTTCCCCTGCGAGAGCCTGGTCACCGTGAAGGACTGCCTCGCTTCTGTGGCTCGTAGGGTGAGAGGCGGGCCCCTCCCTGACTGGCTCCCCGAAACCTTCAACCTGCAGACCGAACTGCCACAGTTTGTCAAGTGCTTCCAGCAGAGGCAGCAAAGGTTTGAGCTGCACCGAACGTCCTGCAGGTCACTCTTCATCAGCAGAGACTGTGACCTTGTCTGGGTTTCAGGGGGGAGGACAACCACTGGATCTGTAAGCCCTGGAATTTGGCCCGTGGGCTGGACACGCACATCACCAACAACCTGGACTACATCATCAGGCAGAGAGAGAGCACCCCCAAGGTACCACGCTAGAGCTGCCACAAACGATTAGTCGACTAATCGGGTCATGCTCAAACTGGATGTAAAGCACACATCTTAACCATCGTTAGCTTTGAACTAACTAAAAACAAATTGTTCTAATCTTCATTCGTACATATTCTCCCACATACTCTTAGATCATTTCAATATAGTTCTAATTATATACAAATAATATCTGGAATACCAGAACTAATTCTAGTAGTCCTCTGGAGTTTAGCTGAAGAAAAGAGCAGAATCCCTGATTCCCGTTTGAATGCGTTCCTTTCTGAGTGTGATAACAAAAATATACAAAAGCTTCTTTATTCTTACAGCCCTTGTTCTGTTCTGTTCAAGCGTCCTGTAGTGCTGACAGTAGTTCTTGTTGTCTCTCCAGGTGGTGTGTAAGTACATTGATGATCCGGTGCTGTTCCACAGGGAGGAGGTGGGGTTGGTGAAGTTTGACGTTCGGTACATGCTGATGCTGCGCTCGGTGCGGCCTCTGCGACTCTACGCGTACCATGTGTTCTGGCTTCGATTCGCCAACAAGTAAGACATCTAAAGAGGTTTTTTATGTAGTTCCTTTGCTCTATTGCGGTTCAATTTTCGCAGTCTCGCTGTTTTGCAGATTATTTTTCAGCACAATTTTTTATTTTTACAGTGGACTTTATCTGTGTCCTGATATGCTATAGATCATTGGTGTCAAACTCCATCACACAAGGGACCAAATCCAAAACACACCTTAGGTCGCGGTCCGAACAGGATAAACATTTATTGAACACTCTAAAACTACAATTTTAAAACTTTAAAACTGCAACTTTAACATCATTATTATTACTAGGCAAGTAGCATTACCTGTGATAATGAAAGTATGAATGCTGTAAGCTGAATTTGACGGCTGAAGATGCTGAAATTGATAGCTGAAAACGCTAAAGCCATAGCCAGCTAAAATATTAGCTAAATGCCAAATTTCCTTAAAAAAAAACAAAAAACTTGTCAGCCAAAACAGCTAGAATGTAGCTGAAATAATAGCCTAAAAACTGAAAAAGGCCTAAATTAGCCAATACATCTAGTGTGTAAATATTAGCCTAACTCAAAAACAGCCTAAGACAGTTAAAAAAAAAGCCTAAATTAGCCAAAACAGCTTGCATGTAGCTGAAATATTAGCTAAACTCCAAAATACCCTTAGAAATCTTAGTAAATGTCAAAATAGTTCAAAAAGTTACCAGAATGACAGTTTTTAACCTTAAAAAGTAACTTCTCCAAAGACAGATACTTTTAGAATCAAAGAAGCAGACACAAAGCCAGAGTAAGATTTCTCATGAGGAGACCTGGGTCAGTTTGGCACCAACACCAAATCTGCTGCAAGTTTTAGAGACTCTTCATTTATTAGAATGTTGGTTGCCTGGTTACAGAGAAGACTAAAGATTAGTTTCTACTATAACATCTTTCATTTCTCACTCTTCTGTGTCTAGCCAGGTGGTATGTTGAAAATAAACAACCAGATCTTCTCAGCGCAGCAGCCATCATATGCAGGTTAACCAGATGACAAATGAAAAGCTAAAAAAGCTGTTAGATTTATAAAATATACATATTCAACAACACCGTAATTTATGATAATTAAAAAAGTAGGAATATTATTCCAGAATGAATCAACTTAAACCTTAAATAACTTTTAATATTTTACTCTCCATAAAAATATATATTTTGTCAAAATGATACAGGTAAGAAATGAGCACAAGATAACATCAGGTCATTAATAACAATAAAATAAAATGATCTGGAGGGCCGGGTGCGGCCCCCGGGCCTTGACGAGTGCTGTAGATCTTGTTAATCTCTCCTCCATGTCTCGTGTACAGAATGACTTCAGCTCTATAGATCTACATTAATCTCTGATCAGATTTTTTTTATTCTATAAATTCAGATGGATTAATTTTCTATGAAGGTTTTAACTTGGAGTTTTTAAACAAGAGAGAAAAGAGTGAAAATGTTTGAGTCTTTTTGTGAGAGGTTTTGAATCCTTAAAAACTTCTGTAATCCGACCCCCACTGTACGTCCTTGGCTTTATCAAACGTATCCACTTCCACAGAGTGTAAAACCTTCTGTGTTTGGAAACAATACTCACTCCTCATTCTTGCTCGACCTCGACATCCCTGCAGCAAGCAGTGCAAGGGGATCTGGAAAAGAGGTAGGGTGGTAGCTCTCGAGAAAAGACCACATTTTAATTTGCGATTAATCGCGAGTTAACTCTGGACAATGCGATTCCAAATTTTAATCGCCTGACAGCTCTAGTGTGTAACAGCAGACGAGCTGCGTGAGGTGTACAGGGTACCCTGTCCTACCTGTTCACAAACCTCCCACACACTCTGGAAAAGGGAAAGAGCTACACAGAAGTATTTTGACTATAAAGTTGAGTAGAGAGCACAAGAGAGAGCCTCCTTCCCAGTGATCTTCATCAGCCTAAATGTCGTTTCTGGAGCCTGGTTGGAGTGCTCGTTGTGTCTGCCAGGTGTCTTCAATCAGCTCAGCACATGCAGAGGAAGAAAACAGTCAAACTGCATGTAACAGTCGTGGTAGATTGGTCAAATAACAGTGAAAATGTAAAGTTGGAAGGTGAGGAACAGATCTCCGTTTGCTTGAAGTTGTGCTAATAGTTGTGATCGCAACATCACAAAATCCTGGAGGGACTGATTTATGTGAAATCCAAAGGAGAAATTCCCTGGAGGGAAGCGGAGAGGAAGAACACGCAGCCAGTCCACGACGCACTCACAGTCACAGCAAGCCTGCATGGAGCAATGTCATCATCTCTGCATTTTTCTAAAATTAGGCAAATGCAAGAAGATTTTTTAATGTTCTGAATCGATAAATATGTCGACAAGTGTGAATCAAGTTTTTAGCGATTGACGAAGAATCGTTACATCCTCAGTCAGCAGCAAACGTAGAACAGCAGCTTTCAATGTGGGGGGGTCGGACGACTCTTTGATACGGTAAACATGGTGGTTTCTTCAGGGCCTTCTCGTTGGACCACCTGGACGATTACCAGAAGCACTTCACCGTCATGAACTACACCGAGGGCGTGGAGCTCAAACAGGTTTGCTTTCACTTTTCATTCCTGCTGCTCCGGTTTGCTTCTTCGATTCGTGTAACCGTCTCTGCGTCTAGGTGCACTTCAACGACTTCATCCCCATGTTTGAGAGGCAGTATCCACTACATCCCTGGAAAGAGGTGGAGGTAGGTCAGAAGTCTGTTCTGGTTAAGTGTTGTTCACCAATCACCAGCTGTCAAACTATAGGATTGTTTAAGTTTGTTCTTAAATTAGTGATTATTTTTTAAGAAGAGGCTATATTATAGACAAATTGGGATGCTCTTCATCTCCATTACCCTGTAGACGTGGTGGGGTTTAGGTCGGTGCTGAACTGATTCTGAAGCAGCAGTTCTTCACAGTTTAGATGAGACCTGCAGTCAGATTTATCTGAAGCTGGGGTGTCAAACTCAATCGTACAAGGGGCCAAAATCCAAAACACACTTTAGGTCGCGGCCTAACAGGATAAACATCTATTTAAGACTCTAAAACTACATTTATAAAACGTTAAAACCGTAACTTTTTAACATAATTATGAATTAGATGTGTAGCATTATCTGTGATAATGTTAGAGTGAATGCTGTAAGATGAATTTGGCCACTGAAGATGCTAGTGCTGATAGCTGAAGATGCTGAAATTGATAGTTAAAAACGCTGAAGCTGATAGCCAGATAACACATAAATAGAAACACTTTTTCTTCTCACATAAATCTCATTCCTCTCCCTAACTCACCAAACCCGGATGACCTTGTTTCTGTTTACAATGATTCTCTTCTCAACGTTTTAGACCTCCTTGCTCCTGTTAAAACCTTCTCTGTTTCCTTCACCAAGTCTTCTGCACGGTTCACTCCGAGCTCCGTCAGATGAAAGCCAAAGTTTTAGGAGAACTGGCTCGTCTATTCATAAGGAAATGTACATCACACACATCACGCAGTACAAGGACACAAAAACAAACTTTTTTTTTCTGAAAATAAAGGTAACCCTAAAACTCTGTTCTCCCTCATGGACAATATCTTCCTTATCCCAGATAGCCTCCCTCCCCATCTGTACTCTGATGACACCTGTAACTCCCTCCAGGCGTATTTTGACCAAAAAATTAAAACAGTCCATCATCATCTCCATTCTTCAATCTGTCGTCCCTCCTGACTCATTTTCTGTGTTCAAAACATTCTCTTCCTTCCAGTTCCCACACCAGTTCCCTCATCCAAAAACCCAAACCTTCAACTTGTCTGCTTGATCCCCTCCCTGGTTTAATCATCTCCCTTCAATCCTCCCTTTTATTTCTGCCATCATTCACTCCTCTTTAACTGCTGGTATTCTCCCCTCACAGTTCAAAGCTGCTCCTGTTAACCCTCTCCTGAAGAAACCTGGTTCAGATCCAAATATTTTTTAGTAATTTCCGTATAATCTCCAGTTTACCCTTAATTTCTAAAATCCTAGAAAAAGTAGTCACCTCCCAACTCCATCATCACCTCAAATACACTAGTTTCTTTGAACCCTTTCAGTCTTACAGCCATCCTCCTCCTCCACTGACTTTCTTCTCTTGGTATCACCTCCACCCCCTCCGCTGGCTCCAATCATATTTTTCAGGCTGGACTCAGTTCATTCAACTTAAATCATTCAAATCTCAGCCATCAACAGTTTCTTTCGGTGTTCCACAAGGTTCTGTCCTCGGTCCACTTCTTTTCATCACTGGCCTCTTGGCAATATTTTCCGTAAATTCAACATCAGTTTTCATTATTTCGCCGACGACACCGAACTCTATTTATACAGTAAGCCCCATTTACTTTACCCATTGGCTCCAAATCCACCCCCACTAAAGCTCCAAGTTTAACTCTCCCCATTGATCCTGGTTTCCCCTCAGGTAAAGAGTCTGGGTGTCGTCCTCGACCGTACACTATCGTTCCACTCTCGCGTCAGTAGCATCACTCGGTCTGCCTATTTCCATCTTCGTAACATTAACCGTCTGCACCCCTCTCTCCCTGTTCACTCCTCCTCAATCCTAGTTCACAGTCTGGTCACTTCACGTCTAGATTATTACAATTCACTTCTTTCTGGTCTGCCAAACAAAACTCTCAATAAACTCCAGAACTCAGCCGTCCACATTGTTTCCAGAACTCCATCATTTCACCGTATCACCCCGTCCTCCAGCAACTACACTGGCTACCCAGTAAATTCAGAATCCACTTCAAGTTCCTTCTTCTCACTTTTAAATCCCTTCACTACCTTGCTCCTCTCTATCTCGCCGATCTTCTCTATACCCACACTCCCTCCCGTTCTCTCCGGTCCTTCTCTCCAGCTCACCGTACCCCCTGCCCGTTTGGTTACCATGGGAGCTGAGGCTTCAGCCACTCGGCTCCCAAACTCTGGAACTCTCTTCCTCCTGACCTCCGTAACATCAACTCTTCCTTTATTCAAATCCAGACTCAAAACTCACCTGTTTAAATCTGCCTTTGCACTTTGACCCTCTACTCAATCTTCTGTCTGTTGTTTTTATTGGGTCTAACTTTATGTGGACTATTTTATTATTTTAATGCTATTTTACTGTAAAGTGTCGTTGGGTGATTTGAAAGGCGCTTCAAATAAAATGTATTAATATTATTATAAATATTAGCTAAATGCCAAATTAGCCTAAAAAAACTAAAAAATAAATTAATTAAAAAGTAGGTTAGCCAGAACAGCTAGCATGTAGCTGAAATATTAGCTAAACTCCAAAATCTTAGTAAATGCCAAAATAGTCCAAAAAGCTTTCAGAATGCCAATTTTTTGAAACTTTTAAACCATAATTTTTTAAGATAATAATGAATAATAAAAAGGCAGGAATATTATTCCAGAATAAATCAACTTGAACCTTAAATAACTTTCAATATTTTTCTCTCCATTAAAATATATTTTGTCAAAATTATACAAGTTAGAAATAAGCACAAGATAACATCAGGTTATTAATAACAATAAGATAAAATGATCTGGAGGGCCAGAAATCGTCTCCAGCCCCCGGGCCTTGACTTTGACTCCTGTGATCTGAGATAAGGACTTGAATGTGTGAAGGATGTTCCAGTATCCGTGTTCTGAGCATGCTCTGGTTTCTGTTCACCTGTTGTTCTCTGGACGTTCCTCTTCTGTTCTCAGGCTCAGCTCTTCACAGCCTTCAGAGAACTCTTTCAGGCAGCTTCTTCTCGGCCGCCTCCGTTTGGCATCTGTCCGTACAGCTCGTCTCGAGCCATCTATGCTGCAGACGTCATGCTGAAGTGGACCAGAGGACCAGATGGTGAACACTTGTTTGTCTCTGTCAGTATGTGTGCAGGAACCGATCTCCACCGTTTTCCTGTCTCAGTCTTTGGTCTGATCCCAGGTGAGCGGTCCATGCAGCCTCAGATCCTGGAGCTTAACTTCAGTCCGGACTGCGCGCGGGCCTGCCTCTACCATCCGGACTTCTACAACCACATGTTCCAGGCGCTGTTCCTGGATCAGCCGGACGGCCTTCCGCTCACTCGCATCCTGTGAGGCTCTGGGAGCAGAGACTGAGGCACAGAGACCTGATGGAGTCGTCTGATGTAGAGGTTGAACTCCTGGCTGACTCGTTTCTCAGACTTCCTCTGTGTTCCTTGGATCATCAGAAAACTTCTGTCTCTTGTTTTATCCCCATTACCCCCTTTCATCTTTATGACTTCCAGTATTTGAGATTCACTCTTGAATTTCAGTTCATGTCCAGATCCAAGTTCCAGCTTTGATCTGTTATTGATTTACTCTGATTCATTCTTGTTATTGTCCTTCACCTGCTCCATGTTACTGTTTTGGATTTCCTCATTCTGCTCCTCTGATCCACCTTCACGTCTTCCTCAATATCTGGAAGTCATTTGACTCATCAGCGCCTCACCCTGGTCTGGAGGAACAAGCTCTGGAATTCTTCCACTGAATTGTATTTTTATTCTGTAACATTAAAGACTCTTTCTATTGTATTCTGAGTGTTATTGTAGTTTGTCTTTTTACACTCACTACAAGTTTTGCTTTCATGTTTCCTCTACAGCATGTGTCAAAATAGAGGCCCGGGGACCGGATCCATTTTATTTTATTGTTATTATTGTCCCGATGTTATCTTGTGCTCATTTCTGACTTGTAGAATTTTGACAAAATATATTTTTATGGAGAGTAAAATATTGAAAGTTATTTAAGGTTTAAGTTGATTTATTCTACTAAGAATTTTTAGGTTATTTTGGAAGTTAGCTAATATTTCAGCTACATGCTAGCTGTTTTAGGCAAATTTAGGCCTTTTTTCAGTTTTTTAGGCCATTTTGAGGTTTAGCTAAATTTTTTTTTTTTCAGCTACATGCTAGCTATTTTGGTTAATATCAGCTTTTTAAATGTAGTTTTAGAGTGTTTAATAAGTGTTTATCCTGTTCGGCCTGTGACCTAAGGTGATTTGGATTATGGCCCCCTGTGTGATTGAGTTTGACACCTCAGCTCTATAACCTTGTTTCCTCTGAGCAGTCCAATATGATCCGGTTCAATCCGGTATTTTGAACATTTCCATTGTGGGTGTGTATTGGCAAGATTCTGCCGATACAAAATGTATCACAATACCCTACTCATGATGCGTATCACGATAAATCCCAAGACTGTACCAGAACAATTTTTCACAATTTTTCTCGGAGTAAGCTGGAGGACCTCCATTGTTGTTGCTTTCCTAGTTGTTGGGACTACAATGACACAATGACATGCTAGTGCTCTACACCACGCATGTGCCGTGAAAACAATTGGAAGCGGGCTATAGGTGGAAACACTCACCAGAATTAACTGGACCGTACAGCTTGGTGGAAACGAGGATTTTAAGTCGGGATGTTGGCAGCATCTTAGAAAGTTCTTTAATATGAGTACTAATATGTGCACTTCTCCTTGAAGAACAGACAAGTGTTGTTCCTTTCAACTACTTTATGAATGCTTTCATAGAAATGTAGTAATTTAATGGATCTTCATCAAATATTGGGATTTCTGTTTGAAGGCATGGAGTTATTCCAGGCCTTGTATTCTTGAAAAGCCCTTTAGGAGATAAAGGCCATATTTCATATCAAATAATACTTTAATTCATTTGGACTACAGTTTCCTCTCCTTTAGTTAACACTTTACCCAAAAAATAAAAAAAAATCACCAAAAACGATTTTTTTCCCTGCTGCTTATTCCCCCTAAAGGGACATCGAAGTTAAAAAAAATTGAAGTGAATGTTTTTTTTTCTTCTAAAAATACACAATTCTGTAGAAGTTACTATCTGCTGCCCACCAGTTTCTATCCAGACATTTCTTTTTTAAACTTCAAATTTTAGAAATGTAAATGTTCGGTTAGTAATGGCATGCTCCAGATAGTAACTGAATAAAATATTTTCTTCTTATAATTGAAGTAAATATATTTTTTTCTGGTTACTATCTGGTGCACACCAGTTAGAAACCAGAAAAATAGATACATATTTTTACTTCAATTTTTGTGAAATAAAATGTTTTTTTTTTTACTTCAATTTTTTTCTTCAATGTCCCTTCAGGCTGTCCGTACCATGGGGAGTAATACACACAATCAACATTTTTAAAAACGTGTTTTCTAAATGTGCCCCAACATTTGGTTGAGCAGGCAGGTAAAGGGTTAAACCTTGTATTCTTGAGATTGTGTTGACACTAGGTTTTGTTTAGTTTGAGTCATTTTATTGATGCCTTTCCTTCTTTCCACAGACTCCTGAATCATGAACTCATTTGCTCAAAAAAAACATTTGAAGTATTTTGGGGTTCTGAACCCATTTATGAGAGTAAATAACCAACATCCAGTTACATTTCCCAGACTGGTGTAATGATATGGAGAGAAAATAGACTCACCCAGATTTGTGCGTGTTATTCTTGATTTGTGTGTAACTGGATTTGTATGTTTGAAATCTGATGTGAGACTCTGTCTGAGAAAAATGTCAATTTTCACCAGATAATATTAAAAAAATACAATTTTACAAATTTACAATCCAAGTTCAAAGGGACTGAAAAGAAAAGTGATGATTCAGCATTTCAACGCATCACTCACAGATAACAGATTTTTAAAGATTTGTGCTTAATTTAGTTTCAAGCTGTTGTCATTTTAACTTCTGCCTGTGTAAATTGTGCTTTGTATTTTTTTAAATTTAATAATTTTAATACTTTTTTTTAATCACAAAATGTATTGTATGAGTTACAAATCAAGAATAACACACACAATTGGGGTAAGTTTGTTTTCTCTCCATAGCATTGGGTCCCACTTTGGGGGTGATAGAGGAGAGGAGGGACTTTTTATGTATCAATAGTGAGCTTGTTGGTTACTTTTTGTCATTTAGGTTTATTTTTTAATGGGGTGATCTAATAATAGAGAAATAATTTAGTTTTTAACCAGTCCTGAAATGACACTAAATTGAGAGACCTTAAGAGTTTTATCAGTCCTCCAAATTGAACATGTCAGATGACTGAGTGAAATGATGATTCAATTTATTACAACAGTTTATTATAAGATTAAGTTAAAGGTTAAAAAAGTATTATCCTCTCCTGCACAGTGGTACCTATGGTTTCTGTTCTGAAATAAAGTTCTTTAATGACTGCAATAAATTTACTGTTTTAGGAAGATGTTTCATAAGACTTAATTTTACTTTGAAGGGAACTTGAATGTGCAGCTGTCAAATTTAAATAAATCAAAAGTGTTATTGAAAAATATATCACTTGTATTTAAAAAATGAACTAATGACCACGAATAAACAGTGTACTGAAATTTCAGTTTTGTCAGTAGGAAACTGGACCAAATGGTTCTTTTAGACATTAAAAACTACTCTCAGCTCTTCCGATATGGCTTTTACTTTGAAGGAGCTTTAGCGGAAGCACAGTTGCAGGCGGCCGGAAATTAGCACTTTAGCTAGCTTTCTGTGTGTGAGCTTGCAGTCAATCTGCGTGGAGTTTATCTTTTCGAGGAGAGGATTCGAGGTTGAATACATGCCCAGAAACTCGTGAGTGTTTTGTTTTTTTGAATATACCTCGCGACATTTGGCTCATGAACCGTAAACTGTACTGCTCGTTGCTTTAATGTTTGTCGAAAAGTTTGCTGAAAAGTTTGTTGGAAGTGTATTTCGGTATGAAAAAAGTTACAGTGACACCAGTTGCTACATATATATATGTATATATATATATATATATATTCAGTCGAGTGTCCTGTACGTGAACCTATGCATATTTCCTGTCGAGCCGAAGCCAGAACGTCCAGGACAGAAATAGAACTCTGTTTTTTTTCTTCTTCTAAACTTCTGCTCTAGACTAGAGTGATGTTTTCCCTCCCTCTACTGGTTTCGATTATTAACTGTATTACCCATAATTCATACTGCTCCGTCTGCTGTGCATCTCCGTTGTGTTGCGTGGGGAGTCCGTCTCACCACTCAGTTTACATAGTCTCCGTTGCGTCTCCGGTCACTCCCTCATTTTTAATCCTTTCTTTTAGAGCCGGGAATCGTTTAAAAAAAATTAACAAATTAATCGCAAACCTGGAAATAAATTAATCCGGATTCTTTTCTTTCTCTCTCTCTCTTTTTAGTTACGGTATTTGCCAGGTACTTATTATCTGTAAATAATCATAATATGAAATCACAAAATAGACATAAAATCATCTGAAAACAGAAATTTCCATCTAGAAAAATTGGTTCATTTTGCTGTAGATACTCCAAAATTGTTCTAGAGAATCTGGCTACAGAGAAAAAATATGGCTCCCAAAAATTAATAGCCAGAAGTCCTTCTCCCTGCCGGAGCTGGACGCAAAAAAATATATTGTTCTAATCTTTCAACCTCTTTTCCCATTTCATATCTTTTATTGGCCCTTTTTGCCATTTTTTTTCTTGTGACAGTCTGTCACGGAGAAAAAACGACCTTTAACATTCGGGAAAGCCGTATTATCAGCTGATTACCGGTAAAAAAATTTAAGTCTTTAAGTTGTAATTAAAAAAATAAAAATAAACCATGCTGACAAATAAACAGGTTTTTGAATGACAATTAAAAAAAAAAACAGGCAAAAGTCACAGATGTCTTTGGGCCACATATATTACTGTTGACAGAGGAACATCACAGACCTCACAGCTCCTTATGGCTTTACTCCAGTCTGCCTGTGTGGTTTCAGCTTCCAGGGAGCCCCCCAAAACAAAAATAATTTCTATCCTGACCACTGCTGTCCATTTGATATTTTTTCTGGAATTTTGGTTTTATTTATTTTATGCAGCTATTTTATTTTTTTCTCTCGTAAGTTTTCTTTAATGTGTTTGTGAACAATAATAGAGATACACTTCCCAGGGCCAGAAAAGATTAGTCAAGGACAGTAATTCAGCTTCAAAAGAAAAAGAAACAAACCGTGACATCTGAGACATCTTCAAATAGTTTTACAGACAAAACAGTAACAACTTTGCCTTTGTCAAACCCCAAATAAAGAGCATAAGAAATCTAAACATTTGCTGATTGCTGACCTCTGCTGTAGACATTCCAACATGGAAGTCTATCCCATTACCCTTGTCGTTATTCCGTTTGGTTTGGAGTTATTCCTTACGAATTTTTTCTTCTGTTCAAAGACAGAAGGAGTGCCACTAACAACGCTAGCCTTCCTTTTAGCCCTGAGGCCGTCTCTTTCTCGTACTCCTCATGCTGTTCCAGGTGTTTAGCTTTTAAATGCCAGATTAATGCAGATGTGGTGAAGGTTTTGGTCAATGAACAACCTCGCGACAATTTAGATTGGCAGCTGCTGCAAACTGCAGATTTTTTTTTATTGCTCTCAGGAACTTTGAAACATTTCCACACAACCAACATTTTAAACTCAGCACTAAAACAATGATGCACATTGATTGCACCACGCGCCACTATTCGGCCTCAATCCCACTGAGGGCGGATTTTTTCTTGCAATGTTTGATTATCGAATATTCGGCAATATCAATCAAAATAACAAATATCTGCGCCAATAATCGGTCAACACTTAAACATTTTTTTCCTTGATGGTGGACTTTCTGTTGGCGCTGCATGGTAGGCTTTTAGGGCTGGGAATCACTGAGTACTTCACAATACGATGCTATGCGTCGTTGTCTGTTTACATCAATAGAATTTGCGTCAAATTCATGAAAGTCCTTTGTTTTGACAAGCGCTAAAGTAGCTGCTTCATGGTTATCTTAAAGTCTTCACCTGAATATCCCGCTGCGTGTGGGAGGAGCTTCTGTCAAAAACTATTCTGGACTTCATAATGGAGGACGCGGATCAACGCTGCTTCTCCGCAGGCAGAGGGGAGGGACGGGGCTCCTCACTCAGGCTGGAGAGTGGCCGCGAGCTAAAAGGTCAGAGCCGTGTCTGTATTTTTCTAAAGTAGATGCAGACAGCGCACACGGTTTCTAATGTATCAAACACATGGATTGTAAGGGCGGTAACGGCTGTAACCTGTCCAAACACCGCGCTAAGATACATGAGATTCTAGCGGAGAGGCGCTCACCGTAAATGAGACGTCTAGCGGTGATATTGATCCAATAGGTAAGTGTGCTCGCGGAACACACGAGGAGCACGTGACTGAAGTGTTGATTATCAAAGAGAAGTGAAGGAAAATATCATTAAAAGGAGGTGAAATGAAAATAGATACTGGCACTGTAAAATAATTAACAATAAACAATGATTAACAGCCTGAACATAAATATTATGCTTAAATGATGATAAATTATCTGACATCATGTGTAAAATGAATTAAAATGCAGTATTATTAATTTTTATTTCCAGAGTTTTTGTTCTTTGAAGTGAGAAGGTCATTTGATATACTCTGTATTTTAGCTCTTAACTGGAGCTTTATTTTTTCCTTAAAATATGTTATTGTAAAGACCCGTTCATATTAATTGTTAATTTTATTCTAATGGCATTAAATTGTTATATCGTGTTTCAAATTGTTCAAAAAAATTTTTTGCAGAAAATTAAAACATATCTTTGTGTTAAAAATAGGGAAATATCATAGATTACCGTGACTAAATTTTAAAAGTTGATTGGCATTTATTAAAACTTATTTTAGCCCATTTTGGAATTTAGCTAATATTTCATCTACATGCTAGCTGTTTTGGCTTATTTAGTTTTTTTTTTTTATATTTTTAAGGATAATTTGGCTTTTAACTAATGTTTTAGCTGGCTATTAGCTTCAGCGTTTTCAGCTATCGTCAGTAGCATCTTTAACAACCAAATTCAGCTTACAGTATTACTTCCAGTTTTTCTTTAGTCTAAAACTAATGATGGTTAAGATGTGCATTTTACATCTACTTTGTGCATGACCTGATTAGTTGAAAAAAAATTTCAATGATTAGTCGACTACTAAAATAATCGTTTGTGGCAGCACTAGTCGTCGACTGTTTAGTCGATTAGTTGTTGATTAGTCGACTAATCGTTTCTGCCCTAAACAACAGGAGCTAATGACGCAAGGAACTGTTGCTAAGGACTTTTCCGACCACAGACCCAACGACAATAACAAATGCAAAGTTTAAGCATAAATCAAATACAAAGCTGTCATTAAAGAAGTGTGGACATGCAGCTTAGTAGACATTGAAGCTTCTTAATAAAGCGGGGATCGGAAAATATCGACTTGGGGGCTGCAAATGGCCCGCGGGCCACCAGTTCGAGAGCCCTGGTTTAAAGGAAGATTAAGAATTGCTGTTTGAGTATACACCATTTACCTCCTCTCAGGTTAGTGAAAGCAGGCTGTACACAGGAAAGCTAGAATTATAGCTTTTTAATAGTATTTCCTTTGTTTTGTTTTCCTCAGACTGGAGCAATGACCCATACGTTCCTGACGAGGCTCATGCTTCAGCAGCCGTAGAGTCACCACTTCATTTGGTGAAATGGGAGAGTACTCATGTGAGCGGCACAGGAACTTCCTGAGCTTCCTGCTGCAACTAGGAATCAAACCATGGTAAACGCTGATCCAGACCATCATGAAGATCCTCTGAAGAACTGACACTGCCACATCACGTTTGCCAGCAGGTTTGATTGATTCTGGGATGTATACCAATGTTGCAGGTGGACAGCAGTTACACATCTCATCAGCATTTGAGAAAAGGAACACTCTGAGGTGGAGAGGATTTTAAATGTTTGTCCACTTTGCTGCAGCTCATTGAAGCAGCCGTGGCATTAGTTCTCTGTTCCCCAGAAACAGTTTTTCTCCCAGCACCCTAACAGACTTTTGAGAACCTCATCTTCCAGAATGGAGGTCAGCTCTTATTTCCCAAGTGTCAGACATCGGAACAACCTGCAGTTACAAGAACCTGTGGAGCATTCTACCCCTAAATGTTCTCAAGTAAAAGGCCATTTCCTTCGAAAGAACACGCCTCCTCCCTCAGTGGACACTGACAACTTCCCCCACAGAGGACGCAGGAGGCCCTTAAACAATCAAATACTTGAGCTGATCGACCAAGAGGTTGCGAAGTGCAAGTCACATTTAAGTAAAGTATCTGCTCCTCCCGACAGCAGGTGCACTACTGACACACACTCACCCACCAAAGTGAGTGTCTCTGTACTGTCGCCAAGCAATGCAGACCGTGAAGCCACAACCTCCAACTTTGAGCAAGTGGAGGTGCCAAGACAGAGTCCCAGCTTTCAGCCGTTTTCTGCTTCTAAGCAGCTGCAAGAAGAGGAGGAGCTTATCGGTGCATATTCAGAACCGGGGTGCAGCTCCGCAGAGACAACTTCAAGACATTCAGGTACGCTCATGTTTGATTCCTCGTCCAGTTAGATTGTTAAAGGGGCCATACCATGAAAAACCTTCTTTTAGATTACATTACATTTTTATGTCATCTCGCGGGAGACCTGTTAAAGTGAGTTTGATGGAAAGTATTTTCCTCATCTCTCTCATTTGATTTAATCTTTTTTTAATACCAGAAACTAATGAAGGACAGCGGCTGCACAATTCATTAAATGTTTAATAAAATATGATTTTTATTTTTTCTTTATTTTTAGTTAGTTTAAAGCTAATGATGTTTAAGATGTTTGTTTTGCAGTCACTTTGCGCATGACACAATAAGTCGACTAATCGGAAAAAATAATCTGTGATTGGTTGACTGTTAAAATAATGGTTTGTGGGAGCTCTAATCATTTATAACTAGTAGGGGTCTAAGAAAATCTTGATTTTGTGAAAATATTGTGATTATTGTGATCTGGTGATACTTGTATCAATTTAAAATGCTGCTAAGATGATATTTAATTAATAATTTATAAGCAAACATGCACTTCAGCTTCTTACTCTTGTGTTCCACCTGCACTCTCAACCACGAGTTGGCAGCAAATCGCACCAAGACTATTTCAGCAGAACAACAAGAACCATCTTGTGTTAGATGTGAACTTCTGAGCTCCATGGTTGTTGTTGTAACATAGCAAAATCTGACACACACAACTTAGTTTTAACTTAGGATGAGTATCCAACTGAAAATCTGTGCCAAATTGACACTGGTACTAAATGAAAATGTAAATTTCTGTGTTTCTGGGCTCATGTAAGAACAAGTGAGACCATGCAGTGTGCACTTAATGTTCTGAGGTTCCTTAAATAAAATGTATTTTACCATTTTATTCATGGCAAAGGTGTATTAATATTTACATAAAGTTTTTTCTAGGTCAAAATAAAAAAAATTGTGAAATATTGTCTCTGGTACTGTCCTGGAAAATATCGGGAGATTTATCGTGACATTTATCGTATCACTAGATTCTTGGCAATACATACCCCTAATGACTGTTAGGTGATTTACTGTACTATTCCCTCTCAAAATACGCCTTACCCGGCAAAGAAACGTGGAGGAAGACAATAGTACAGACCAGAATAATTTTAAACAAATTACCTGAACCAATAGTAAAATGGGATCTTTAGCAGAATGAATGTGGTTTGGATATAAGAAGACTAATGTTAACAACAGTTATTATACAGTTTTGCCATATCCTTGTGCCTCCTCGTAAGTAATACTGCGTCAGACGGTGTACAGGGATACTTTTTTACACACCCGTTGACCAGTCCCAACAACACTCACCAACACGACAAACTCAATGTATTATCTGTGGAAAAGTCACATCAAAGAATACAAAGTCAACAAGCAAAAATGGCGTCAAGTAACGACTTAGTCCAGAGGATGTGCTACAAAGAGATCTACATCTACATCTAAGATTGTTTTACTGGCAGATAGTAACATGACCTAAGCTTATCTGCTAGGGAAAAGGTTCTACATAAAATACATATTTAGTTCCTTTCTACAAATTTTGATTTGTATCATTACAAAATGCGTAAAAAAATCATTTTTTTAAAAACTACTCATTTATTCAATTTACACATACAAAATTGCTATATCATACTTTATATTGTCTCTGTGGTATTAAATTGGCTTTATCAGGCTATAGAATTTGGGTCATATTACCCAGCCTACTATTGAAATGGCTTTCTTTACAAGCAAACGTTTCTTAGAAGTGGCTGAGATGTTTATTATTCTGAGAAGTTCGGTGTCCGACCAAAAAGGCTGCAAGCCAGAACGCGTTCAGATGTTTATTTTGACTATATTAGGTAATGAACAAAGATTCTGAATCAGGAAGGTGAGGACTACTCCAATCAAAATGGTGTTTTTAGCATTTTCTTGAAGTATTTTCCTCAAGAGGAAGGACATTTGTAAAGACAGTTGAACTTAAAACTGTCTCTGAGTTTGTCTTTATTTAAAGTGTGGTAAATATGGGCAGACTGGAGAACTATAATATTGCTCATCATTTTTGTTACCCTGATAACGTGAGGTTGAAGTTGCAAGTAAGCAAATGGGAGATGGTGTAAAGGACCAGAGACATACTGTGCACCAATGGTCCTATTGTGGGTTATATTACCACAGTAGTTAATTTTACTAAGGTGGCGAGGATTAGCTTAACTAGGATCTTAAGATGACCTCTTCTACTAACGGTTCACAGGTAATGTTAATTCTATCAAATTGCCCTCCCTCTGCTGGAACTGTGGACAAAACAAGTAAAGCATGAGACCAGGATGAATTGAGAACATTTTTCTAAGAGTGAAAAACTATGGAGCTTCTTCTGTGATGATCATTTTCCATTAACCCTTGTGCTGTCTTATGGGGGTCCAGATGACCGAAGCCTTGCATTGATGTGTTATCCATCCCATAACACGGACACCAGTGAAAATCAAAAAATCAGCGCGCCGTTTTATGGGGTCCAGGTGACCCAATGGCCAACATACATAGGATAGCACAAGAGTTAACAACTACAAATGTTCCTGTAACTAAAATGTAAAAGCTGAAACACATTTAAACTTTAACATATCCAATTTTTATTCCTTCACAGAATTTCTAAGACAAGCGCCAGGCCTCGACGGAACAGAAATCAAGGAGAACATTCCTGTAGTCAACCGTGAACCCCCTAGACTCAATCCAGCAGCCGACCACACAAGACAAAGTCGTACCTCCACTGAACAGGAGCACAGCCGGATCGTTCCTCAAATTGCAGTCGAGGATGTATCTTTGTTGTGTTCAAAGGCCGCAGTTTCTCCTCAGAACAAACCTGAAGGAGGTATCTGCCAAAACCCTAGGGTCCAAATTTCAGAGAATCCAGTTGTGTCGACGCTGACGAGGTCTCCTCAGCCCATTCTGTATGAAGACATCAGTGAGGACGAAACCGAAATATATCTAGAGAAGTCCCCATGTCCACCTGAATGGTCTGATGCAGAGGAGGACGCGGACCCCTGCAACGTTTTAGATTTTGATGGTGATGAGGAAGATGATGGCGACTGGGAGGTCTTACCCCTGAGCATTTTAAACCTCCAGTTTCAACCCAGCAACCAACAAGTTCTACTAGATAATGAGGGAAAAGAGAGAGCATGGGGCTCAAGGCAGTGTGGACCCTTTGCAAACGTCATCCCTGCCTCTGCATTCACTCAGATGAAGGTTTTTGATACCCCTGACCAACAAGAAGGAGCTGTGACGTTTGGGAAGCTGTCCTTTGTAATTCCCCCCATTAATGAGCATCATTTGGTAGAAGTAGAGAGCAGAGAGAACTGCTCTGACCTGGAAGACTGCTGTGACACAGAGGACAGCAACGATTACTCATCCGGTCCTGAGTCCAACTTAATGACCGTGTCCCTGCAGTGCCTGAAAAACCTGTCAGCTCTGTCACCAGAGTCCAAGTTTGAGAAAGAGACCAAAGAGAAGACGACCACTCCAGAAAAAGGATGGAAAGTAGAAGGGCAAAAGCACCAGAACCCTGTAATTGTCCTGGATTCTAGTGATGAGAGTGATGACAATCTTGAGTTGACAAAGCTTCAGCCAGCCCCTGATGGTTCTGAGAACAATCATACAAACCAATCTAAGATGGACGTTCGCCGTGATACAAGAGACAAGGTTTCATCTGAAGATCTAGATAGGACAGAAGAATATGGAAAAAACATGTGGAAGGATGAGGGCATCATCATCCTCTCCGACTCAGACGACGACCAACCTCAAAACCAACCTCAAGAGACCACAAAATGTAGTTCTGCTGCTTCTCCCAGCCAGAACCCGACTGCTGACAGCTCTGCTGGATGTCCAGAACCTGAAACAGCTACTAAGGAGTCTGGGACAAAAAAGTTCAAAAAGTTCAAAAGAAAAAGAGCCTTGCCCGCAGAGACACAGCCGCTGGAGATCAACGCTAAGAAATGCACCCAACAAGCTTCCCCAGTGAAGATAGCAGAAAAGCAGTCTACTCCTGAGCATCAGATCTCCATTGTACCTCAGTTTTACCCTCAAAAACATCCCAATCCACGCATTCAGCTTGTTCAGAGGCCTGACACTCAAAGACAGCCTGAGGATCCGTCCAATCCAATACCACCCTCAGATCGCTTCAAAGAAGACATGGCCAATCAAAGAGTCAAAAGATCTGTGCTGCGGTCCAAATCACATCCATCCTCAGCAGCACCTGCAGGGCAGAAGTCCGTCTCCTTTAGTGTTTCTTCAACATCAAAACCCTCCAACTCTTCCGAGGGCCGGCCGCCTTCAAGAGCTCAGCTGCCTTTGAACCCCGCAAAGAGCAAAGTGTGCTCCGACTGGCAGGAATCCTTCTTCTCGATCCGGAAGAAAACCAAGGATCAAAAGGAGGGAGACTCCAAAACCAAAGCCAGCAACCTGCCAGCTGAAACCAGACCCAGACCTGCTAGAGTCCCCAAACGCCGCAACTCCCACGACCCTGCACCACTTATGAAGAAGACCAAGTTAAACGCCATGGAGTACATCAGGGCCAGGAACTGCAACACCGCCATAGACCCAAGTGTGTTCTGGTTTGGATCATGAGCTTTTGCTTTTGATAGTGCTGCTTAGATTTTTACTGTCTTTCTTTTTGAACACAGAATACCCTGTTGGCAAAGGCTACAAGTGGAAGAACTCAGCAGCGGATGGATCCAAGAATAGGTGACCTCCATGTTGGCATCAGAGGAAGGTTCACTACAGAACCATTTACTTACGCTTTTCTCTCTCCATACTGTAGGGTAGGACGGCACAGAAGCAGAAAGCACCGCTCTGAAAGTCCATTCAGTGACAGCTCCTTTTAAAGACACGGCAGCCGTTTTGTTTTTAAAGGTTTTGTTCTGTAAATAAGAATCTTTTTGTATTGACACCATGTTCACAGCAGTTTTTGTTCAATGCTAAAGTAACTTTGTTTTATTAAAAAAGATTTTTGTTCAAAAATATCTCAGGTTTTAGGAGGGTTTTTTTTGGACAAATTTTACAATCACAAAGGGGGTTGTGACTCTTTAGACACACGAGGTGTATGTTTGTATAAATCCTTTTATTATTTAAGGCTAAACTTTATATTGATTGTACATTTTTTGTTGGACAACTATAGCTCACACACATACATGCACACCTCAAGCAAGTATCCTTCGGTTGCAAAATGTGAATAGTTACTTCCAGTGTTCGGGTTTAAAGCGACAAATCTGGCAGCTGAACGCCGTTTGATGCAATTTTATGTAAATAATCAAAGATAACTATCAATTTCAACAGAAAAATGTAGAATATTTATTTTATGAATGTCCTGCTGACACTAATCTAAATATAAGTTTGAATAATCCTTCAATATTGGAGGTTTAATTGAAAATGTCTAATTTCATTTGAGCAGATATTATTCTAACGGGTTCTATTTTGCTTGATGTTATTCACATTTTAAGTGCGATTAGCACAAAAATTGATAGAAATTCATGTTGGACACACGTAAGATGTACATTACTGCATGTTGACCAGGCGTGGTTTAACCACAGCCAAGGTTACATTTAGTTGTAATAGGAGGCATTTGTTGTTTTTCGGGGTATTTTAGGGGTTATTGTAAAATAGAAATTTTTACCTAGTGGAACAGCGAATATTTTATGAAGCCGCGTGTTTTCAGCTTTCAAAACAAGAGCGGCTACGACAAAAGTTCAACTCATTTAGAAAACTACGTGCAAATAATAATTTCCTTACATATTTTCTTTTGACGGCCACAAATTATTTTTTATCCTTTTTCCCTTTATTATCCTGCAGGGATCAGACACGGTTATGAGCGAGAGAAAAGCGGAGCTACGTCAGAAAATAACAGTTAATAGTTTTTGTTTATTGTCAGACATGCTGAAATTGTCTGACTTTCTCAGTTTTTTGTGATTTTTGTAAACACTTCTATATATAATCATTTTATATATAATACATTATACGTATATTATATACAATAAACTTTAACTGGACAGAAAAGATCTTCAGCAGCTCTACTCATCATCCTCTTTATTTCAAACTAATAACGTAACAGAAGCAACCCCACGCCTCAACATCCTCCACTCATTTCTGATAACACCTTTACTGAACAGACACCATGCAGCCAATCAGAATTGAGTTTTTACTCACACTAACCGTTTTGGTTATTACAGCGTCATATTGTTGACCTCTCTTTAATCTTCACCTGTTCAGACAGACTCAAACACCTCAGACTGCAGATTTTATTCAGGTCGGTGTAAGAAGGCAGCAGGAGAACGTCGGAGTCTACTGCAGCCGCCTCCTGCCGCTGACCCGTGTCCACAGGCTGCGGGCCGTCTGGGTGATGCTGGTGCTGCAGGGGAGGCGCAGGCTCCTCAGGGGTCCCCGAATGCAGGACAGCACACCCAGCTCTCGAGGGGCACCCAGCTGTTCCAGGGAAGCCTGGTCTATCCTGCGCAGCTGCTGGCTGTAGAACTTCCTGAGGTGGTGGAGCTCCTCCGCCGCCGTGTCGGAGATGATGGAGGCCTGTGACGGACAGCTGGACCTAGTGGGGGTGGGGGCAGAACTCCTAGCAGGGGATTGGTGGGTCCCTTTCCTCCTGGAGGGGGTTTTGTTTTTGGAACCGGATTTGATTTCATGCGAACCTGGTTTCTCGGTGTCTGCCGCCGTCTGCCCCGCCCCCTTAGGTGGTCTGAACGCCCCCGGAATCTGATCGGTCTGGCGGCTGGGTTGCAGGTCTTGTTTCCTGCTCATGTTCATCTGCTCCTTCACTACTTTGTGATGGGGGAGGGGCTCCTCCATCTCTCTGGATTCTACCGCCGACAGATCCTACAACCAGGAAATGCCATGTCAGTGTGTGAGTGAGGGAGGGGGGGCGGCCCCTTCTGCCAGTGAGTGAAAAGAGTGAAGATGTTAGTAACAATAACCCCCACCCCCCCAACAGACACCATGAAAACAGATCACTGGTTGAAAGGGGGGCTGATGGAGACCCCCCCTCCCCCATGAGTTTGAGATTCACAGAACCAGAGAAGAAATCAATTTTCAGCCTTTCTGCAGCACCTCTACCACCCTGATCAATACTGATCATCTTATATCAGATCAATACAAAAAGACTGATCATCTCAGATCAATGTTGATCATTTCTGATCAATACTGATCATGTCTGATCAATGTTGAAATACTGATCATCTCGAATCAATTCTGATCATTGATTAGTGATCATCGTTCATATCAGTTTACAATAAGCAGAACTCTCCTGTCAGTAGAATCTGTAGTCAGAAGGTTCAGTAGATCTTCTCTGGTTCTGTGTTGAGGATCCTGGTTGAGCAGATGAGTGTGTGTGTACATGCATGAGTGCGTGTGCACGTTAACCCCCCCAGTGTCTGAGTGCATTCATGCTGCAGACAGAAGAACGGATCTGGTGTTTGTGATGTGGATCAGAACCACGAGCGTGGGCCCGGTGTGGATGGCAGTGGTTAGAGGACAGAATGATGACTGTACTTTCTGGACTGGTCTTCGGGGTGGGGGGGGTCTACAGCAGCTCTGTCTTGACTTTCTTGGCCTCAGGGGCTTCTCCAGAGCTCTGAACTGACCTCGGGCCTCGAGCACCTTTTACCTGCAGGTCATTAACAAGAGTTTAGGTGAGCGGGAACAGGACAGCAGTGACCCCGCCCCCTCCAGCTTGAGTCTTCAGAATAGCAACAAGGATTTCTCGACTGTATTTGAGGATCAATGAAGACTTCCTGAAGAACCAGGATCAGTTTACTGATCTGAGTACACAAACACCTTTAGAAAGTTCCTCTGTGAACCTAAATGGGTTTTCTATCAGAAAAAATGTGACATTTTGCCCTCCTGAACCTAAAGTCAGGAGGTCATCAAGTTCCAAGAGGATCTGGCAGCAGACATCCTGCATTCAGACATCGTTCCCCCATATCGCTCCAAATAAAACGCGTGACCCTAACAGTTATGGCTTTTCCAGATCTAAGCTTTAATAAAAGTTTTTCTACAATTATGAACACTTTTGCGTTAGGGTAAGTTGTATAAGATCCACTTCTGGCCAATGATGTCTGGCGCCATCTTGGCTGCAGCCAGATCGCTCTCATAATTTCTGGAGTTTAAACCAGCAGTGTCAAACTCAATCACACAAGGGGCCAAAATCCAAAACACTCCTTAGGTCATGGGCCGAACAGGATAAACATTTATTGAACACTCTAAAATAACATTTTTAAAAATTTAAAACCGTAACTTTAGCATAACTATGAACTTGATATGTAACATTTCCTGCAATAATGCTAGAGTGAATGCTGTAAGCTGAATTTGACCGCTGAAAATACTAGTGCTGATAGCTGAAGATGCTGAAATTGATAGCTAAAAAACGCTGGAGCTGAAAGCCAGCCAAAATATTAGCTAAATGCCAAATTAGCCGAAAAAAACTTAAGTTAGACAAAACAGCTAAGATTTAGCTGAAAAAATAGCTAAACAGAAAAAAACAGTAAAAAAAAAAAAAAAACTTAAAAAAAATCTAAATTAGCCAAAACAGCTAGCATGTAGCTGAAATATTAGCTAAACTCCAAGACAGTCTAAAAATATCATAGTAAATACCCAAATATTCCAAAAAGCTTTCAGAATAACAATTGTTTAACTGTAACTTTGAAACATAATTATGAAATATAACAATGCAGGAATATTATTCCAGAATAAATCAACTTAAACCTTAAATAACTTTCAATATTTTACCCTACATAAAAATATATTTTGTCAAAATGATTTAAGTTAGAAATGAGCACAAGATAACATCAGTCCACTAATAACAATAAGATAAAATGATCTAGAGGGCCAGATAGAATTACCAGGAGGGCCGGATTCAGCCCCCGGGCCTTGACTTTGACACATGTTGTTTAAACCATAAAGAACATAAGGTTTTTTCAAAGCAACAGATGTCTCTACAAAGATCTACAGTTAGAAAAGAATATTAACCAACAATGGTCATGAGATGATTGTTAATAAAAGGTCATAAAGTCTAGAACAATTACAAAGTTTTGTCAGACAATTTAAAAAAAATTTGCACAGGTTGAGGACAAGTGAAGAGAGAAGGAATGTAGCATTAATGTTTGCGTGTATCGTGCAATGGAGTTGTGTGTCTATGTATCGGTGGGTAAAGATTTTTGGGTTGTCCAAGTCCATAGAGGGCCATAGTGTGTCTTACAATTCCCTTGAGACTCATACGGCCACCTCAAGAGAAGTCCTGATAATGGAATGTACCATTGTCGAAGAGATATTTGTAAATTTAATGTAAGTTACACACACTTATGAGGGACGGGTGATGCTGCCGCACGGTGTCCTTACGCCACACACTATCCATTAATGAGGAGTGCGCACTAGCTCCTTACTGACTGCACACAGATGCTGCTTGGAGGTGGTGTTCAGGTGATACACGTCTCTTCAGCGTGTCCTGGTCATCCTCGGGGTCTCCACCCAGTGGGACATGCCCAGAACACCTCTCCAGGAAGGCATCCGGGAGGCATCCAGATCAGATGCCCGAGCCACTTCAACTGGCTCCTCTCAATGTGGAGGAGAAGCGGCTCTACTCCGAGCTCTCTCCGGGTGACTGAGCTTCTCACCTTATCTCTAAGGGAGCGCCCTAAAGAGGAAGCTAATTTTGGCTGTTTGCAGTCCCTCGTAGTATGGCGTAGAAAAGAATGTGCATTAACATTTTCACTCTACGGGTCCACCAAGCCATCTATAATCTTGACATGTCCTGTATCCATCCATAAGGACAGTTGTGACAAAGACCCAAGGTGTACACAACCCCTTGTACCCTTCACAAGAGGAAGGGAACAGCTTCCAGGCTGTCACTAGGCTTCCTCCTGCCCCTCCCAGAGGAAATTTTGCCTAACAAATAGGAGACCAAGCCAAAGGCATTACCAGGTACATCAACATGCAGTCATCCCACTGCAAGGCGAGCTGAACGCCATCTGCCTCAGAGGCAGAGAAGAGCCTCGGCCACCGAGTATTAAGCCCTCAGCTTGACCCCTTTAAGGACAGTGTTCTTCCCATTTTCGGCTTCTATTTGTGTAAGTTGGAACTCCAGCTGACCCAACACCACAGACTCTACCCCACCCTACCCAGCAGCCCCCTACTAGGAGGGTATGGGTAGCATGCCCAACCAATGGCCAAAACCTGGCCTCCTACTGCACCCAAAGGGCCTGACCCCACCTGTCCAGGGTGGAGCCAGAGAGTGGTGGATCAAAAAAAAGCTGTGATTGTTTGATGCTGTAAATGTGGAAGAATATCAACTGGACAAACTTGCTAAAGCAAGAGGCCAACCCTGGGCCACCAAAGAAGAGGAACATCCCAGATTTGAGGAGGAAGTTGATAGCTGTGACTCAGAGGATCAGTGTTTCGTACAGCAGACTCAGTCTAACTCTCACTGTTCTGCTGCTTTGTTTCAGCACTTGCTCTTGTATTTATGTGGTTTGATCTTTTGTTTTTCCCGTTCAGTTCTTTGCCATTTACTGTTGTTAGGTTTCATGAAAGGTGCTTGTAAATGTTGACTTCTATCCTGAACGGTGGGATTTACTCACGGACACACGCTCTGCTCCGGACGTCTTCATCTTCATGGTCAGCTTGTGAGTTTGGTTCTTCAGCAGAGGAGCTTTGCGGCCCAGCTTCACGTAGAAGTACGTGGTGTACGGAGTAAAGCTGAAGTCCTCTCTGCACTCAGGTCACACAAACACATTTAATTACCCTTTAAAAATGTTTTTGTTTTTTTTGCCACAGGTCACATGACCCATTCTGGCTAATGTTATTCAGTTTGTGTGTTCTTTAAGGAAAGACTGGGGGATGAAGGGCAGAATGATAAAGGTCATGGTGTGTCTGCTGAACAAACCAAAAGGCTGTACGGTCTGATGGTACAACAGCTGTGTCTAATGTAGTCAGTGGTCGCTAAGATTGTCGTTTTGTTCTAGAAGAGAATGAAAGCCTTCACCGACTTCTGAAAGTCAAATCTGAATTTGGAGAATTATAGTCATTGCCACATGTAGTAGCCATGAATCAAACTATTGTTTACATATTAAGGTGAGTCAATATTGTTTTAGACACTTCAGTGTAAAACAAAGTTTAAAATGGTGTGTTAGTAGGGCTGGGTATTGATCAAAATTTCTAGAAACAATTCGATTCACAAGAACCTGAATCGATACGATTCAATTTTTTTTCAATTCTTCAATTTTAAGTTTGTTTAGAAATACACTAAAACTCTACTATATGTTTGGAATATATTTATATTAATCTGATCCAGTTCACATTCTGTAAATGTATCAATGAAATACTGAGATTGTTAATATCATCCAGTGTTACATGGATTCTCTAAAGGAGAAGTTCTAACTAAAATGTTCAGATCTTTAACATTGGAAACATTGTTCTGCTTCTCCTGGAGGAGACTGGACCGCTCAGTGAAAACAAGGTTTCTGTGTTTAGTTACCAAGTCTTCTTTAAAAACTCTTTAGGTCTTCCTGAGTCTTGTAGGAAAATGTCTCAGCATAAAACTTTAGCGCTTCGGCCTATTTACAATGAAAAGGTACAGGTACAGTCTGACCTTAGCCAAAAGAGTCAGTCAAGGGTACAAACCCCAACTCTGAAGGTACTCAGACGGCTGACTCACCTCAGGTATCCCTGCAGCAGCAGGAAGACGATCACGGCTTCAGCCTGCCTCCGAGGCAGCTCTGTGGTCTGGATCATCTTCCTGCGCTTGGCCGGGCCCCGCCCCCTCCACGCCTCCACCAGCTTCAGGGGGGTCAGCCTCTCATCCATGGACGTGGCCAGCTCCACAATCTGCACCACCTGCCGTGCATGCTGGCTTACATCCAGGGTGGTGTATCCTGGAGAGGACGACAGTGAGGGTGACTGTGGCTCTGAGGCTCTAATGGAGTAGCAGGTGTCCACACACCTGCTGGGTGTCTGCAGGTGTCACACATCTGGTTACAGTCTTCCTCGTCCCAGACCTCATCAAAGTGAACAGCCATCAGAGAGCGCCGACACCTGCCCAACAGATGACACACTGAGGAAGTGTTCGAAGACGGGAGGCACCATCCTTAGAGGCGCCGCCGCTACCTGTCCACATTCTGGCAGAAGTCCACCATCTGCAGCAGCTTCTGCTGACCAACGTTCTCCATCACCACCATGGTGCTGATCCTGAAGATGTCGCCAAAGCCAAAGTAGACGATGCAGTCTGCCGGACGGTCGTCTCGACCTCGAGGGAGGGGCAGAGAAATGTGACCACCAAAACGCAGGTCAATGGTGGCATAGAGGAGCGGTTCTTGAGTGCATACCTGCTCGGCCGCTCTCCTGGTAATAGTTCTCGATGGACTTGCTGATGGTGTGGTGGATGACGAACCTGACGTCGGGTTTGTCGATGCCCATACCGAACGCCACCGTGGCCACGACGACCTACAGAGCAGCACAGGCTTTGACATCCGCACATTCAGAGGACAAATACTCCAGAGTTGCCCAAGGCCGGTTCTCGGGAAATACTGTCCTGATTTTTTTTCAATCCCACCCTGGCATGACTGCCATCCTCAGGCTTCTGCAGAGTCTGACGATTAGCTGAATCCAGTGAGCTTGGGCAGGAGAACACAGACAACATGCAGGGCAGTGGTCCCCAAGAGTCAGAGTGGGGAAAGACTGATCTATTCTTAATTTATTTTTCGGTCATTGCCAAATTTCACTATTTGTCACAAAAACTGTGGCCATCCCATATTTCTTTTGGATATCTTGCTTTCGTTACTGGATTTTAAAATATTTTTTTAGTCCCATAAAGGTTTTTTGATTTCAGCGGAACAGAATGATGCATCGCTCTAATCACGGACCTGAATCTTGTTGGAGGTCCATTTCCGGTGGACTCGGGACTTGTCCTCCGGGTCCATGTTGGCGTGGTACGGGTACGCCACGATGCCGCTCTTCTGGAGGGCGGAGGACACGGACTCTGCATCCTTCTGAGAGAAGACGTACACAATCCCTACAGCACAGGAGGAACTCTATTCAGGTCAGATAAATATTTCTTCTTCTTGAGTGTAAATAAGGTGTGTGTTACTTTGAGAGAGAGAGATCACACCCCAAAGCAAAAGCTGCAGATGAATCAAACCCACAAATGAGACCATCACGCACACTCAATGGTATTTCCTCATAAAACCGCCACGTGACGTAGTAAATTCAAGCCACGCCGCGTCTGCTGTGAGACGTTTGTTTACAGGCGGAATCTGTGTTCTAGTGCTGCCACAAACGATTATTTTAATAGTCGACTATTCACTGTTTATTTTTTACAATTAGTCGACTAATTGCGCAAAGTGGATGTAAAGCACACATCTTAACCTTAGCTTTAAACTAACTAAAGATAAAGACAATGAAGATGATCGTTTATTAAACTTTTAATGAATGGTGCAGCCTCTGTCCTTCATTACTTTCTGCTATAAAAACAATATTAAACTAGAAAAGTTGCATTACCTGTGATAATGCTAATGTGAATGCTATTTGCTGAAAGTATTCGCTGAAGAGACTGAAGCTTTTAGGTTAAAATGGTGACGCAATTCCCTTTAATTGCTGAAGGGAATTGCTGAAAATGCAAGTTATTTGCAAAATGTTAAATTCGCTAAATGACTGGAAAATTAGCTGAAGAACTAAGAAACAGTGCAGAATTTGACCTGAATTTCTAAAAAATTGTAGTCAATTTGATTAAAAAGCCATAATACAAGCCACTTTGCAAAAAATATTTACTCAGTAAACTAATTTAATCAAGAATGTTACTTAAAATAGAAGTTAAACACTGGGTGGTTCACTTCCAGCTTATCCCTTTCAGGGTCACCACAGCATAACAGCACCCACTGATTCACATCAGTGATTTGTCAGAGTTTTCACACCGGATGCCCTTCCTGACACAACCCTGTACTTGAGGGGCACAGGGACCCAGTTAGGCAGCAGCGTCAAGGGTCTTGGCTAAAGACCCAATCTGGGTGGAGATCAGTGGACAACCCTGGAATCGAACCCAGGGCTCCTGAGTGCCAGCCCTTCACCTAGCCCACTGAGCCACCCAGCCGCTAGAAGTTAGACACTAAATTAGCTTATAAAACTTCAGTAGATAACAAATTAGCTCAAAATGTTAGCATGTTGCTAAAATATTAGCTAAACTCCAAATTAGTATAAAAAACTTCAGTAGATGCTAAATTAGTCAAAAAGCTAGCACATTGCTTAGATCCTAGCTTAACTCCAAAATAGACTAAAATTCCTTAGTAAACTAAATTAGCCAAAATGTTAGCTTGTTGCTATAATACCTAAATTCTAAATTAGCAAAAAAAAGATAACAAATTAGCCATAAATGTTAGCATGTTGTAAAAATATCAGCTAAACACCAACTTTTTTGAAAATTACTATTAAATATGAAAGCACAGCCCATGAATATATTTAAAGACTTGTTGCTAATCTAATCGACTATTTTAATAGTCAATTAGTCGACTAATCGTGGCAGCCCAAATGTGTTCTGAGAAGTTCTGCAGAGGCTAGACGGCAGCATGTGTGATCAATCACCTGACTGCTCCTCGTATCTGTTCTTGATCAGAGAGGAGATGTCGCTCAGAGACGAGTCTCCATCCGAGTCTTTGACACGAACCTGAGCGGGACAGTGGGTGACAGTGTGTTGGTTCAGAGACCTGAACGCCTTCAGAACGCGCTGGACTCTTCATGTGTGCGCTCCCCTCACCTCATAGTAGAGGTTGGCCCGGTTGAAGGAGGCGGTCAGGGTGACCGGCTTCGGCACACACAGGATTTTGCGGCAGTCCTGCAGGACGCTGCTGGTAGCTGTGGCCGTGAGGCCGAGCAGAGGGATTGTGGGAAACTGTCTCTTCAGGATGCCCAGCAGTTTATAATCTACAGAGTGAAGACAACAGCATCCAGTAAAACAGGTTCAGCTAGGACAGGGGTCTGCAACCTGAGGCTCTGTGGCTTTTAAGAAAAATGCAATTTGATTAAATAGTTTTTTTAGTATTAGTTTATTCAATTTAATAAGTTATATTTTGTTATTTATGCTTAAATTTTTAGCAAAACTGAGTAAAATGATGGTAAAACTGCTATCAGAGTGGATGATTATTATTAGAATGACGTCATCTTATTGCATTAAGTTTAAAACAAACGTATGTATTCCACACCAAAGTTGTGTTTATATTCAATAGTAAAAGGAGAAAAAGATGAAGGAACACCAAAGTCATAATGATTAAAAGATGTTTTTGCATTTTTAGTTCAAGTAAACCTGCTGGATATATTTTATTTTGAAAGGAACTTGTATGAGTAGCTTTTAAAAGTAAAATAATGGATTTTAGTCCATAAGAAACAGTTTCTTAGCATTAAAGGTGCAGACCCCTGATCTATAGGAGTCAGCCCGGGCTGTGGCGCCCTCACCTGGTCTGAAGTCGTGCCCCCACTGGCTGCAGCAGTGCACCTCGTCCACCGCCATGCGACTGAGCAGCTTGGCCTTGTACGCCTTCTCCAAACGGGACATCAGCAGTTTGCTTTTGGCGATCTTCTCCGGAGTCACGTAGACCAGCTTGAAGGGGGCCTTCGGGTCCGTCAGTGCGGCCAGAACCGTTTTTGTGTGCTCCTGGAAATGAAAAACAAAAGAGCATTGTCTAAATACAAGACTGTGTAATCATATGATGCACATGTGCAGTCCTGATTTATAACATGTTATTTTGTTATTGAGATTAAAATATACATATTTATAACTGTAAACATTGTGAGAGGCTTTTATAGTCATGTCGTACTGTCTTGAACTTCAGTTCTGGGTACTGATTGGGTAGCTGTTACAGATTGGGCAGTAGCCCGTGCATTAGTCCACGGTTTGGTGAACCTTTTCATTTGTGGGTCACAACGGTTTGAAGGTTTATGGGACGAAACCTCATATGAGAGAAAAACAACATGGAATCTGGACAAAAACTGGTTTTGGTTCCTATTTTAGTGCCACTTGCACCTAATGGTTGGTTGATGTATTTCAGAGAAAAACACAGTCCACTATAATCAGGAATACATTGATTTACTCAGACGTCCCAAGGCCACAAATTACCTCTGTGGAGATGCTATCGAGACATTTGAGAATCTGGCCTCTCTTGGATGCTAAGAGGCCCAAATGCGGCCTTGAGCCCAAAAGGTCTGTGACCTCCCAAGCCCTATTTCTTGATAAGGAAAACGCTGGACAACTCCTATGAAGGATTTACGGAAACAGAGATTTGTCCTAAAAGGTCTTCAAAGAATCCTTTCTGTCCCACTAACTGAAGGATCGATGGCAGACCTCTTTGGAATGTACGGTTTATGGTTTTACGATGCGTGCACCCATAGGAGAATCCAAAAACTCAGCTCAGAACAAGCTGAGATGAATATTTCTTTTATTCACAAATAAAGATTCTAAACATCTGTTCTGTTATTTGTGGTGTTGAATGTGAATAACATGAAAATGACTGAACTTTATTCACAGATTTCAACAGGAAGCAGACAAAACTTCCACCATAATCTTTGTTGTTCATGAATGTGTGATTTGCATCTGAATATGAGTTTAGACAACATTTAATCATGTTTTGATAAACTGCATGTTAAGAGTTAATGATATGGAATACAATTCATGCTTTGATTTAATCCTCTTTATTTGACAATTAAGAAACATTAGAATTACATGTAGTTGATCTTTTTCTATGAGAAATCTCTTCATAGTTGATTGTTTATTCATTAAGAGTTTGAATGTTAGTTTTTAAACTTTGTTTTAGCTAAACTCAGATTTAAACTTTATATAAACTTGTTTTATCACAAAAGTATTTCACGATTGTTTTGTTTTCACATCACTTTACTTTCACCATGAGATACACTGATGAAACCACACATCTTTGAATGCTCAGAACATTTAAGAGAAATAACTTTTATTTTTCCTAAACAGTTTAAACAGTTCTGATAGAAACATGAAACTGTTAGATCCACTGGAGACGTGTGTCTGCAGCCATTGGCTGAAAGCAAGGCCTCCTCTGAGGTCAAAAGGTCGTGTTCAGTTTGAGTTCAGAAACTTCTTCCTATCTTTTTGGTCTTGTTTTATTTTATTTCAAAGTACCTCACTAATTTGATTTATCCAGGATAAACATTTATTGAACACAATAAAACTAACATTTTAAAAACTGTAAGTTTTAACATAATTATGAACTAGATATATAGAATTACCTGTGATAATGCTAGTGTGAATGCTGTAAGCTGAATTTGGATGAAGAAGATGCTGAAATTGATAGTTAAAAACGCTGAAGCTGATAGTCAGCTAAAATGTAAGCCAAATGCCAAATTAGCTTAAAAAACAAACAAAAGAAATAACTTAGGTTAGCCAAAACAGCCAGCATGTAAATCTTAGCCAAACCCTTAAACAGCCTAAAAAAAACTTTAAAAAAAACTAAATTAGTCAATACAGCTAGCATGTAGCTGAAAAATTAGTTAAACTCCAAAATAGCCTAAACACATCATAGTAAATCCCAGAATAGTCCAAAAAGCTGCTGAATGACATTTTTTAGAACTAAAATTGTAACTTTTTAACATAATTATGAATAATAAAAAGGCAGGAATGTTATTCATTTGCTCACTCCTTGTTTAGCCCATGGTGTTCACACTGGACAGGCTGGGAGGGGCTTCTTTTTCATTTTCTGCTGTTTACTAGCGTATATTCGACTCCTACTTCTTGATATTAAATGTCAGAGTGGTGGTAATCACAGCTCTATTCCGATATTTGAAAGACTCTGTGTCATTTTGGTTGGGCTGAACCACAACTATTATTTTCTCCTTCATGATCAACTTCCAAATGGTTGACACTTCAATGTTTCAAAGACTCAAGAAATCTGAGTCCCTGATTGGTCAAAGTTCAACCTAGTTCGTTTGATACATTAGAGCCTGAAAACGGTGGAACGCTGCGGCCCATTAACACCAAAGCCTGAAACTTTTCATTGGGAGGGGTCGCTTGAACGTGCGTTGCCATGGCGGCGTGAACGTAGCTTCAGACCTACAAACTCCCTCCAGGTTATTTTCCAGCACCTTTTTATACTGTGGGAATTTTGAGTTTTTCTGTTAGGAATTTCTAAAGCAAAACAGTATTTTCCTCTCAACGGGAAGATCTGAATTCAGGTTCTTGTACCTGTAAAATTGTATCAGACATTTTTTCAAGGTTTTCTAGCACCTCCAAGGACTTCTCTCCCAGGGAGGATCATCAGATTCCAGGGAAAGTTCAGGTTTTCCGAGTCAGTGACAGTGGAAGGCGTACCTTTCCGCTGGAGGCGTTCAGAGCGGCCGCCGGCACTTGCAGCGAGCGCAGTAGCAGCAGCTGGTCCTCCATCAGAGACACCAGCGGCGTGACGACCAGCGTGAACCCTGCAGCAGGAAAACACGTGAGGCGGCGAACACGGTGAGCGTGAGCGCTCGTGGGAGTCCTGTACCCTCAGAGCAGACTGCAGGCAGCTGGTAGCACAGGCTTTTGCCCCGGCCTGTGGGCATCACCAGGAAGACATCCCGGCCCTCCATGGTCAGGTTGATAGCTCTGAGCTGCAGCGGCCTGAAGGCAGACAGGTGGAAGGACGTCCTCAGGTGTTCCTCCACCGCTGCAGACCAAGGGAACTCTGCCAGGTCAGGGACAGATGGTTAGACTCTTTAAACACCACAAACCTGTTAGCCTCACTGCACCTCCCCGTACCTGCTTCATCGTACCGCTGCATCTCCTGCTGGCTCATCCCCGGCTCAGACTTTGAGGAAGCTGAGGAGGAGGAGGAGGAGGAGCACTGCGCTGCCTCACAGGCGCCCTCCAGTCGCTGCAGCAGCTCCTCCTTCCGAGACGTCAGCTCGGCCTGCTTCTCCAGGAGCTCAGAGATCTGGACCTCTAGCAGCTGCAGCTCTTCCTCCACCGAGTCCAGCTCCGCCTGCACGTCTGAAAACACCACCTTCAATGTCCACACCCTCATCCTAGCAGCCGAAAAACCATCCGAGTCCTGACACTAATGGAGCTGGGTCCAGAACAGAGGTCGGCAACCTTTAACAAAACCTAGAAGGAGCCGCATAGTCTTTTTGACCATCTTTTTTTATAAATAATAAATATGAATTATGTCTACTTTTTGGCCTGAACCAAAGAAAAAATATAAAAAGAACCTAGCATCTCTGAAAATGTGTTTTTTTTTTAAATTATACTTAAAATAAAAGCTGCTCTGTACCAAACAGGATCATCTCAGTGCAGCTAGTAACCAATGTTGTGCAGCATAAGATAAAATCTGCTTTTAACTCATAAAAGATCAAACTTTTTACCAAAGTTTTACTTTACATATAAATCTGTTCATTCTGGGGGTAGAGTTGAACAAACAAGTCGTCTTCAGGTCAACAGGATGTAAAAACCTACATAGTTTATCATCGATGTGAACCTCAGACATCAATTCATAAATTTAACTACCATATTTTCCGCACTATAAGGCACACCTAAAATTAAATTTTCTCAAAAGCCGACAGTGCGCCTTGTATATGGATTAATACTGAGCCGCAACAAGTCTCAACGACAGGAAGCAGCAGCCGACTCCATTTTCACCTGCAGAAGTAGAGCGCAGTGCATGCTGGGAAATATGACCGTGTATCCAGTGGATGCATAATGCAACCCCAGCAATAGAAGCTACTACTGTATTTTGGAATTTTAAAAAACTTTTATTTTTCTTGATCTTTTTTCCCTCTTTGTCCTCAGCAGTCTTACTCTGCTGGGTTTTGTTATTTTAGTTTGGATCTTGGTAGTCTTAGTTTGCTGGCTTTGTTTATTTGTTTTCTTTATGTAGTTTTGGTTAGGGGGAGCTGCTGACTTAGACGGTCGACATGACTGGATCAGCAGTCTCCATGACTTATTTGATGTTTGTCCGAGGATCCACCATGGAGAGATAGAAGAGACACATGTGGACCTGGAGCTGCAGGTTACAGACTCCTGGTCCAGAACAACATGGAAAGAATCCAGGTTCTGTGAGGACCGATTTAATGAGGTCATTAAAGTAGTCAGCTCCCCCTGAAGACCCACCGACTCACACCAGCTGAGGTTAGAGTCCTCTGAGGGCCGCTCCACCACGTTTATGATGTCACTCTCCTCCTCACCTGCACCCCTGAGGATAAACTCTTCTCCAAAACAACCACAGCTCTGAATGCTCCTTATTCTGCAGTTTAAGATTCAACTAGAAACGAGAGCTCTGCAGAAGATGACGTTCCACCATGTTCCTACAGAGCTCACAGAACTTCAATCAGCTTCAGAGCTGAGGCTCACCTGAGGATCCAACATCCATGTCTGCAGGGGAAGCTCAGGCCGCACAGATGCTGCTTCCTGCGGGCACACAAGGAGCTGATCACCTGCACACCTCTCGTCAGTGGTCACCTGTCTTGCTGCTCCTGGACTCCACCTTCCAAACAAACTGAATCCAATGGACTTCAGAACTCCCGTGGCTCCGCCCCCTCTTCAGAAAAGCTTGCACCTGCTTTGATTAAAAGCCTCGGTTAGAATTAGCAGGAGGCGGTTTCTTTGATGAGCGACGACGCTTCAAAGGACTCGAACATCAAAAGCGCAGAAACTGCCGCTCCAGAGACCGTCCCGCCCCGCAGACGGCCGAGTTCAGGAGGCGAGCTGGATCATCCGCTGCCCAGAATTCCGGTTGCTATAGAACACAACACGAGGGCGAAGGCGGGACTGTTCCTCTGCGATTATGTCCCTGGGTTAAGACTGACAGGCTATCGCACCTACTATTAAACACAGAGGATCGAAAGCCTGCGAGACCAAACGCAGGGAATACAAAGAAAAGCAGCGACAAACAAGCGCTCAGAAACACTCACGGAGCAAGTTAGGAACATGTGACGTCACGCCATACATAAAATACTCTTAAGGAGAACTTCCTGTTTTGAACTGTGCGGAATGCGCGTGACAGAGATGCCGTGTGCGGGGCGTGCGGGACGGAGTTTCTCCGAGCGGCGGAGCGCTACTGCTTTGAACGCCACTCGGTTGTTCCGGAAGTAGACTTGCCGAGCAGAAGTGTTTCCGGAAGACGTGGCTGTTGGTGCTGTGGTACAGTGGCAGCCGTGACAGGTTTCAGGAGTCTCCAGCGCGGTCCTGCCCCTCACTGACCGGCCTCAAGATGATTTCACTCTCGGACTCCCAGAGTAAGAGCCGGGGAGGGGACAGGGTTCGAGTCCGGGCTCTGCCAAGCTTAAAGTTAAAGGGGTGTGTGAGTGTCTGTGTGTATTTGTCTCTCTCACACTCTGTTGTGTATCTCTCTCTCTCTCTCTCTAAGTGTGTGTGTCTGTCTCTCTCTCTCACTCTGTCTAAGTTTGTGTATCTCTCTCTCTCTGCGTGTATCTGTCTGTCTGATTCTCTCTCTGTAGCTGTCTGTGTGTGAGTGTGTGTGTGTGTGTGGGGGGGGGTATGTGTCTTTCGCTCTCTCTCTCTCTGTATCTGTCTCTCTCTAAGTTGTGTATCTCTCTCTCTGTCTGTGTGTATCTGTCTCTCTCTCTCTCTGTATCTCTGTCTCTCTCTCTCCCTGTGTATCTGTCTCTCTCGAAGTGTGTGTATCTGTCTCTCTCTCCCTCTGCCTGCCTGTCTGTGTGTATCTGTTTTTCTCTCTTTGAGTGTGGCTTTGTGTGCGTCTGTCTTTTGAGGGTATCTGTCTTTCTTGCTGTATCTGTGTCAGTCTGTGTGTGTCTCTCTGTGTTGAAGATCCTCCTCACTTCTTCCCCTCTCAAAGATCTGAGTGTTCAACAGCGATGATGATCTTCTTCCAGCAGAGAATCACGTTTCTATGAGGCTCAGAAACATCAGTCCAGTCTGTGTTTCTTGTAGTTTGGTCCTTAGATGCTTCTCGGTTTGGGTAGCTGAGTTTGAGGAGTAGATCATTTGAGGACTAGCAGTTGAAATTCATGACTTGCTGGAGAAAAAGCAACATTCACACACACACACATCTACATATTGGTCGGTTTGGAGCTTCACGACCAGCAGACGGTGCTCTGAAAGTTCTTCAGCTGTCCAGCTGTGGATTGACTACTGACTGTATATAAAGAACTGGACTGAGTGAGTGAGACGTCACGCATAGAGAATTACCTACTTCCGGCTCCAAGCAAATTAAGTCAATTAAGGTGGCATTTTTTTTTCGCGATACTGATGTCATCACTTGGTCTGAGTTTATCTGAGTCAGCGTTTCTATGGTAACCACTCTCACCAATCAGGAGGTAGCTTGTTGGTTGACCACAACCCCTACCACCTGAAACTTGAGTCAGGCAAATGTTTTGAACGTTCAACAAGAGACCACACGCTGTTATTGAGACATCTGATTGGTTAGTTTATAACTTGAATAACTAAACTACAAAATATGATTATCAACAACTGTTTGATACCCGTTTACTTCTCTATAGAAGTCTGTGGGATTTTGACTTCTTGGAACCAGCGGGCACTTCCTGTTTGGAATGCTAGGGGGAGGGGCCAATCATTCCAGTTCTCATATACAGTCAATGGGAGTGATGCTTCTTGGGAGGTGGGAGGGGTTATGCTCTACAGTTCTTAATGGGGTGTTTGTCCTGCAGAGATCGGGATGGGGCTAACGGGCTTCGGCGTGTTCTTCCTCTTCTTCGGGATGATCCTGTTCTTTGACAAAGCTCTCCTCGCCATTGGAAACGTGAGTGAAGCTCCTCCAGCTGCTGGCCGGTTCTGAGGGTTCAGATCCCCTCACGCTGAAGTTCTGTTGCTCGTTGGGGATCCATGTGTGTGAGGAGCTCATCTTCCTGTACGCTCTATGCAGATCCTGTTTGTCGCCGGACTCGCCTTCGTCATCGGGCTGGAGAGAACCTTTCGCTTCTTCTTCCAGAGGCACAAGGTGAAGGCCACCGGTTTCTTCCTTGGGGGGATCTTCGTGGTTCTGATCGGTTGGCCCATTGTTGGAGTGGTGCTGGAGATCTATGGGTTCTTCCTGCTTTTCAGGTATGTGCAGTGATTGGATTCTTCTGCAGAAGTGATGGTCTGTAGAGAGCTGAGCCAGGAAGCAAAGCGGTCAATCTTTGTTCCAGTACTCAGAGCTCTGGGTCATGACTGAAAGAACGAGATCCCGAATACAAGCGGTTGAAATGAGTTTCCTCAGTAGGGTGGCTGGATGCTCCCTTATAGATAGGGAGAGAAGTTTGGTCACCCGGAGAGAGCTCGGAGTAGAGCATTGAGAGGAGCTAGCTGAGGTGGCTCAGGCATCTGGTCCGGATCCCTCCTGGACACCTCTCTGATGAGGTGTTCCGGGCATGTCCCACTAGGCCAGGGGTGTCAAACTCAAGTCCTCAAGGGCCGACGTCCTGCTGGTTTTCCAGAATCCTGCCTTATCTGCTGCTGATTACCAGGATCAGGTGTGTTTAGCCAACAAGAACATTCTATGGCAGCTTGGTTGGAAAACATGTAGGACACCGACCCTCGAGGGCTGGAGTTAAACACCTGTGCACTAGGTGGAGGTCCTGGGGAAGACCCAGGACGCGCTGGAGAGACTATGTCTCTCGGCTGGTCTGGGTACGCCTCAGGGTCCCCCCAGAGGAGCTGGAGGAAGTGGCCGGGGAGAGGGAAGTCTGGACATCTTTGCTTAGACTGCTGCCACCCCGACCCGGTCCTGGATGAACGGAAGAAGATGGATGGATGGATGGTCTGTAGAGTCTATATAACCCCTGGTTTCTGTTTTTCCACAGGGGGTTCTTCCCGGTGGTTGTGGGCTTCATCAGGAGAATACCGGTTCTGGGCTCCATCCTTAACCTGCCCTTCATCAGCGCGGTGAGTGTTGGCCAGCTCTGCAGCATGGCTCTCCTTCTAATTGGCTCTTCATAATCAGCAGTGATCACCTGACCTCCACGCACCGGCACAACTGATGGAGCAATGCTTTCTGGGAGCTTGGTTTTCTGCTGAAGCTGTCTCTGTTGTCTCTTAAAGCCTCCCTAAGGCTCTGAGGACAACTGAGGACAACCACAGTGGTGGTCAGTTTCTGCTGGTTCTCCCTGCATGCTGCTGCTCGTCCCTGATCCAGATGGGGGTCTCCTCATGGACGCTCTGCTTCAGCACCACTAAACCTGCAGGGGGAGGTCTTTTTTTCTTCTCTAGAAAAAGCTGAAGATTCATGAAGGTTCAGTGTTATAAATCGTGAAGAGAAGTGTTTAAAGTCAAAGTGAAAATAGTTCCTAGCATGTGACAGAGGCAGCATGCAGGACTGGAGCGCAGATGATCCCCGGCTCTACAGGAGACTGTGGATCAGACTGAAGACGCATGAAGACTGAGCTGAACGTGGAGGATCGGTTCCTCACAGAGTCCTCTGACTGAACCGCAAATACGCCCCGACTTTGGACGGAACACTTTAAAACATTTGTTGAGAAACTCTTTAGAAAAGGAAATTAATTAGAATGTCTCCAACAAAGACCATCATAGTGTTTAAAGCTTTTTTTGCTCTGAAAAAAATAAAATTTCTAACACTTCTCCAGTTCCTCTGTGACTTGTTTCTGATTTGTCTCTAATTCCTCTTTAACTGGTCTCTAACTTATCCCTGACTAGTCTCTAATTCATCTCTAACTCCTTTCCAACTTCTCTCTGACTACTTGCTAATTTGTTTCATACTTCTCTATGACTTGTCTATAACTCCTCTCTTACTCCTCTCTGAATTGTCTTATACTCCCCTCAAACTTGTCTCTAACTCGTCTCTAACTAGTCTCTAAATTTTCTCTCACTCCTCTTTAACTTGTCTCTAACTCCTCTCTTACTAGTCTCTAAATTGTCTCTCACTTCTCTTTAACTCCTGTCCAACTCCTCTCTGACTGGTCTTTGAATTGTCTCTTTAACTTGTCTCTTTAACTTGTCTCTGGTCAGTCTCTGATTCATCTCCAACTTCCCTTGAACTAATCTCTGACTAGTCTCTGAATGGTCTCCTACTCCTCTTTAACTCGTCTCTGACTAGTCTCAGATTCATTTCTAACTCCTTTCATACTTCTCTGACTAGTCTCTGAATTGCCTCTTACTCCTCTTTAACTTGTCTCTGACTAGTCTCAGATTCATTTCTAACTCCTTTCATACTTCTCTGACTAGTCTCTGAATGGTCTCCTACTCCTCTTTAACTTGTCTCTGACTCCTCTCTGACTACTCACTAACTTGTTTCTTAGTCCTCTTTAATCCTCTTCAGCTCCTCTCTGACTAGTCTGATTGTCTTTAATAGCTCACTGATTAGGCTCTGATTTGTCTGTAATTTCTCTTTGTCTAGTCTCTGACTCATCTCCATCTCCTCACTAACTCTTCTCTGAAGTTACATTCACACCGACCTCGGCAACGCACATTCAAGCCATCACTTTCAATGAAGTCTACATAAATGTGCTTAAATGCACGTTTCAATCTTTCATGCTCAAAACTCTACGAACGTTTTCAGGCTCTGAAAGTAAAACAGGGTCAATCTTAGACCAGTCAGAGGCTCTGATTTGCTAGTGAGATATGGATGATGTCACTTTTAATTCACGGAAGTGTCAACTGTTTGAAAATTGATCTTGTAGGGGAAATTAAGAATTTCCGTTTGTGCCCGGCTGGAATTCTACGACACCAAGTCTTTCATTTATTGGAACAGATTTGTGGAAGCCCAGAGCAAGACTCATCAGATTTGCTCCTCTTTAACATTTCACACCAAGTCTCTAGCAACTGTAGGTGGTGGACATGCACTCGTGAACAGTAGAAGTCCCTCCCTGCTTGTCCAGTGTCCATGTTCATGAACGCTTGTTGCTTTGTCTCCTCTCTAACTCATCTCAAATGTTTTCTTCTTGGATTCTGTGAGACGAGACAATTTGAGTTTAAAGGTCAGCACAGATGCTGACCTCCTGTGGTCCTCCTGCTGATCCTTGTCCCCTTCTGTTTCAGTATGTGGACAAAGTGGGCGAGAGCAACTCCATGGTATAGAACCAAGCTTGGTTACCAGGGAAACGGCTGCTTCCTGTCTGCAGGGAACGCTTCCGACCTCTGCTGGGTTCCGACTCCTGGATGGAGAGGAGATGAAGACTGTTCTGTCGGACTCCTCAAGGAAGACCCCCCCAACCCCCACCCAGTTTGGCGTTGACATCCAGTTTTCGGTCCCAAAGAACGGAGAACATTTCCTTCTGTTACAGTCATTTCTGTTCTGCTGAAAAACTCTGTATGAATCGGATCTCTGACGCTTCCGGGAGCTTCTGCAGGAAATGCCGGCCGTGGCTCCGCTTGGCTCACAAACGCAAAAACAGGGGGGCTGGTGGGCGGAGCCAGAGGAACTCTTGTGTTTTGTTGACTCTAAGCACCACTACACCTGAACCTGTGCGTCTGTGCTCATCCCTTTATAAAGTGCAGAATTCATAAAAAAGTTTGTTCTAAAACACATGTGGATGTTGCCTGAAAATATGAGAGAAAGATTTGAGAAGTTTGATAGATTTGTTTTAGATCAGGGGTGTCAAAGTCAATCGCTCAAGGGGCCGAAATCCAAAACACTCTTTAGGTCACAGACCGAACCGAATAAACATTTATTGAACACTCTAAAACTACATTTTTAAAACTGTAACTTTTTAACATAATTATGAACTAGATATATAGCATTACCTGTGATAATGCTACTGTGAATGCTGTAAACTGAATTTGGCTACTGAAGATCCTAATGCTGATAGCTGAAGATGATGAAATAGATAGCTGAAAATGCTGAGGCTGATAGCCAGCTAAAATATTAGCCTAAAATACCAACAAAAAAAATTAGGCTAGCCAAAACAGCTAGCATGTAAATATTAGCTATACTCCAAAACAGCCTACAAAAATCTTAGTAAATGCCAAAAAGTCTACAAAGCTAACAGAACGCCAATTTTTAAAACCTTAAAACTAACTTTTTAACATAATTATGAATAATAAAAATGCAGGAATATTATTCCAGAATAAATCAACTTAAACATGAAATAATTTTCAATATTTTACTGTCCATAAGAATATTTTTTGTCAAAATTATACAAGTTAAAAGTAATTGATAGATAACATCAGTCCATTAATAACAATAAAATGAAATCATCTGGAGGGCCAGATCCGGCCCCCGGGCCTTGACTTTGTTTTAGATGTTAATGGAGAGCAGGAGGAGTCTTCAGGATCTCTCCTGCAGAAACTTCAATTTTCATCTCTTCTGTTTGAACAGCTGTTTATATTCTGTGGCACCTTCACGTTTGGCCACATGGGGGAGCTGTTCC